>NW_025048759.1:300000-379612 GCF_018831695.1 Puntigrus tetrazona | reverse complement strand
CTTTTCCGTGAAAGGTGCTACTTCTTGGACTCATTTCCACTCAACCCTTGCCACCTTGGAGAAATTTATTAATTTTTTTAGCGAGTCCAGCGTCAGGCGCTTCATCCGCCCGATCTTGGCTGGGTTAAGTGCTACTTCTTGGGCGGCACCACACACTCGACCATGGTAACCCTGGAGAAAAATTTTTAAGAATTCAAATCTTAATGCCAAACGTCAGGCTTCATACTATAACCAATCTTGGCAGTAAAAGGTGCTGCACTTCTTGGACTCTTTTCCATTTTCAACCCCTGCCACCCTGGAGAAACTTTTTGAATTTTCAAAGCCTGAGTCCAGATATCTGAGGCGCTTCATCCAGCTGATCTTGGCTGGGGTTGAGAGGTACTTTACGCCTGGCAGGCAGCTTTGGCACCACTCGACCATTAACCCTGGAGAAAATTTTGCAGAATTCAAAAACTTATTGCCAAACATCCAGGCTTTCTGTAACCAATCTTGGCAGTGGTTCTGCTTCTTGGACTCTTTCCATTCAACCCCTGCGCACCCTGGAAGAATTTTTTTAATTACTCAAAAAGGCTGAGTCCAGATATCTGGCGCTTCATCCAGCCACGATCTTGGCTGGGTTAAAAGTAACTGCTTCTGCCCGGAAACTTTTCCACTCGACCATAAAGTAAGCCTGGAGAAAATTTTTAAGAATTCAAAAACTTAGCTGCCAAACATCCAGGCTTCCATCTGGCCAATCTTTTTCCGTGAAAGGTGCTACTACTCACAGGACTCATTTCCGCTCAACCTTGCCCACCCTGGAGGATATTTTTTAAGTACAAAGCGAGTCCAAGCGTCTAGGCGCTTCATCCAGCGATCTTGGCTGGGTTAAGTGCTACTTCTTATATCTTTACTACCACTTTCGACCATGGTAACCCTTGAGAAAATTTTTAAGAATTCAAGACTTAATGCCAAACATCCAGGCTTCATCTAACTAATCTTGGCCGTGAAAATGCTACTTCATGGACTCTTTTCAATTCAACCCCTGCCACCCTGGAGGAAATTTTTAATTTTCAAAACCTGAGTCCAGATACCCTGGCGCTTCATCCAGCTGCGATCTTGGCTGGGTTAAGTGCTATTCACTGAACAGCTTTTCTTTCGACCATGGTAACTCCTGGAGAAAATTTTAAGAATTCAAAACTTAATGCCAAACATCAGGCTTCATCTACCCAATCTTTTCCTCGTCAGAAAGGTGCTACTTCTTTGGACTCATTTCCACTCAACCCTTGCCACCCTGGGAAGATATGTGCAAACATTTTTAATTTTTAAAGCGAAAGTGCCACAAACGTCTAGGCGCTTCATCCAGCCGATCTTGGCTGGGTTAAGTGCTACTTCTTATGTCTTTACCACTCGACCATGGTAACCCTTGAGAAAATTTTTAAGAATTCAAGACTTAATGCCAAACATCCAGGCTTCATCTAACCAATCTTGGCCGTGAAAATGCTACTTCATGGACTCTTTTCAATTCAACCCCTGCCACCCTGGAGAAACTTTTTTTAATTTTCAAAACCTGAGTCCAGATATCTCAGGCGCTTCATCCAGCTGATCTTGGCTGGGTTAAGTGCTACTTCTGGGCTGCTTTTTCTTTCGACCATGGTAACCCTGGAGAAAATTTTTAAGAAATTCAAAACTTAATGCCAAACATCCAGGCTTCATCTAGCTTAATATTGGCGCGTGAAAGTTGCTACTTCATGGACTCTTTTTCAATTCAACCCTGCCACCCTGGAGAAATTTTTTAATTTTCAAAACCTGAGTCCAGATATCTAGGCGCTTCATCCAGCCAATCTTGGCTGGGTTAAGTGCTACTACTTGGCAACTTTTCCACTCCGACCATGGTAACCCTGGAAAAAATTTTAAGAATTCAAGACTTAATGCCAAACATCCAGGCTTCATCTAACCAATCTTGGCACGTGAAAGTTGCTACTTCATGGACTCTTTTCAATTCAACCCCTGCCACCCTGGAGGAAATTTTTAATTTTCAAAACCTGAGTCCAGATATCTAGGCGCTTCATCCAGCTATTTAATGAGCAGCTTTTCCGATCTTGGCTGGGTTAAGTGCTACTTCTCTCAGACTCATTTCCACTCAACCCTTGCCACCCTGGAAGAAATTTATTAATTTTTAAGCGAGAAGTCCAAACGTCCAGGCGCTTCATCCAGCCGATCTTGGCTGGGTTAAGTGCTACTTCTTCAGACACTTTTCCACTCGACCATGGTAACCCTGGAGAAAATTTTTAAGAATTCAAAACTTAATGCCAAACATCCAGGCTTCATCTAACCAATCTTGGCCATGAAAAAGTTGTACTTCTTGGACTCTTTCCATTAAACCTACCACCCTGGAGAAATTTTTAATTTTCCAAAGCCTGAGTCCAAACGTCCAGGCGCTTCTTCCAGCGATCTTGGCTGGGTTAAGTGCTACTTCTTAGACGGCTTTCCACTCGACCATGGTAACCCTGGAGAAAATTTTTAAATTCAAAACTTAATGCCAAACATCCAGGCTTCATCTAACCAATCTTGGCGTGAAAGGTGCTACTTCTTGGACTTCTTTCCATTCAACCCCTGCCACCCTGGAGAAATTTTTTTAATTTTTAGAAGCCTGAGTCCAGATATCTAGGCGCTTCATCCAGCCGATCTTGGCTGGAGTTAAGTGCTACTTCTTGGGCAGCTTTTCCACTCGAACCAAGGTATCCCTGGAGAAAATTTTTAAGAATTCAAAACTTAATGCCAAACATCAGGGCTTCATCTAGCCAATCTTTTCCGTGAAAGGTGCTACTTCTTGGACTCATTTCCATTTCAACCCCTGCCACCCTGGAGAAATTTATTTAATTTTTTAAGCGAGAAAGTCAGATATCCAGGCGCTTCATCCAGCCGATCTTGGCTGGGTTAGAAGTGCTACTTCTTGGACACTTTTCCACTCGACCATGGTAACCCTGGAGAAAATTTTTAAGAATTCGAAGCTTAATGCCAAACATCCAGGCTTCATCTACGGCCAATCTTGGCTTTATGAAAAGGTGTACTTCTTGGACTCTTTTCCGTTAAGCCCCTGCCACCCCTGGAGAAATTTTTAATTTTTCAAAGCCTGAGTCCAAGCGTCAGGCGCTTCTTCCAGCCCGATCTTGGCTGGGTTAAGTCTTACTTCTTAGACGACTTTTCCACTCGACCATGGTAACCCTGGAGAAAATTTTTAAGAATTCAAAACTTAATGCCAAACATCCAGGCTTCATCTAACCAATCTTGGCACGTGAAAGGTGCTACTTCTTGGACTCTTTTCCATTCAACCCCTGCCACCCTGGAGGAAATTTTTAATTTTCAAAGCCTGAGTCCAGATATCTAGGCGCTTCATCCAGCGATCTTGGCTGGGTTAAGTGCTATTTCTTGAGCTTGCTTTTCCTTTCGATCATGGTAACCCTGGAGAAAAATTTAAAAATTCAAAACTTAATGCCAAACATCCAGGCTTCATCTAACCAATCTTGGCCATGAAAGTTGTACTTCTTGGACTCTTTTCATTAACCCCTGCCACCCTGGAGGAGAATTTTTAATTTTCAAAACCTGAGTCCAGATATCTAGGCGCTTCATCCGCCGATCTTGGCTGGGTTAAGTGCTACTTCTTGTGAACCTTCACCTTTCGACCATGGTAACCCTGGAGAAAATTTTTAAGAGTTCAAAACTTAATGCCAAACATCCAGGCTTCATCTAGCCAATCTTGGCCGTGAAAGGTGCTACTTCTTGGACTCTTTCCATTCAACCCCTGCCACCCTGGAGGAAATTTTTAATTTTCAAGCGAAAGTCAAATATCCAGCGCTTCATCCAGCCGATCTTGGCTGGGTTAAGTGCTACTTCTTGGGCAGCTTTACCGCCTGCGACCATGGTAACCCTGGGAGAAAATTTTTAAGAATTCAAATCTTATTGCCAAACATCCAGGCTTCATATAGCCAATCTTGGCGTGAAAGGTGCTACTTCTTGGACTCTTTTCCATTCAACCCTGCCACCCTGGAGAAACTGTTTTAATTTTCAAAGCCTGAGTCCAGATATCTGGCGCTTCATCCAGCTGATCTTGGCTGGGTTAGAGTGCTACTTCTTCAGACGCTTTACCACTCGACCACGATAACCCTGGAGAAAATTTTTAAGAATTCAAAACTTAATGCCAAACATCCAGGCACTTCATCTAGCCAATCTTGGCCGTGAAGGTGCTACTTCTTGGACTCTTTTCCATTCAACCCCTGCCACCTTGGCGGAAATTTTTAATTTTTAAAGCGAAAGTCCAGCGATCCAGGTAGCTTCATCCAGCGATCTTGGCTGGGTTAAATTCTACTTCTTGAAGCGCTTTTCCACTCGACCATGGTAACCCTGGAGAAAATTTTTAGAATTCAAAACTTAATGCCAAACATCCAGCGCTTCATCTAGCCAATCTTGGCCGTGAAAGTTGTTACTTCTTGGACTCTTTTCCATTCAACCCCTGCCACCCTGGAGGAAACTTTTTTAATTTTCAAAGCCTGAGTCCAGATATCTAGGTGCTTCATCCAGCTGATCTTGGCTTGGTTAAGTGCTACTTCTTGGGCGCTTTACCACTCGACCACGATAACCCTGGAGAAAATTTTTAAGAATTCAAAACTTAATGCCAAACATCAGGCTTTCTCTAACCAATCTTGGCACGTGAAAGTTCTACTTCTTGGACTCTTTTCCATTCAACCCCTGCCACCCTGGAGAATTTTTACCCAATTTTCAAAACCTGGTCCAGATATCTAGGCGCTTCATCCCAGCCGATCTTGGCTGGGTTAAGTGCCTACTTCTTGAAGCTTTTCCACTCGAACATGGTAACCCTGGAGAAAATTTTTAAGAATTCAAAACTTAATGCCAAACATCCAGGCTTCATCTAGCCAATCTTTTCCCGTGAAAGGTGCTACTTCTTGGACTCATTTCCACTCAACCCTTGCCACCCTGGAGGAAATTTTTAATTTTTAAGCGAAAGTCCAAGCGTCTAGTAGCTTCATCCAGCCCGATCTTGGCTGGGTTAAGTGCTACTTCTTCATGCTTTACCACTTTCGAACATGGTAACCCTTGAGAAAATTTTAAGAATTCAAAACTTAATGCCAAACATCAGGCTTCATCTAACCAATCTTGGCACGTGAAGGTGCTACTTCTTGGACTCTTTTCCATTCAACCCCTGCCACCCTGGAGAAAATTTTTAATTTTCAAAGCCTGAGCCCAGATATCTGGCGCTTCATCCAGCCGATCTTGGCTGGGTTAAGTGCCTACTTCTTGAAACCTTTTCCACTCGACCATGGTAACCCTGGAAAATTTTTAGGAATTCAAAACTTAATGCCAAACATCCAGGCTTCATCTAACCAATCTTGGCCGTGAAAGGTGCTACTACCATGGACTCTTTTCCATTCAACCCCTGCCACCCTGGAGAAATTTTTAAATTTTCAAAACCTGAGTCCAGATATCTAGGCGCTTCATGCAGCCAATCTTGGCTGGGTTAAGTGCTAAACCTGTGGCAGCTTTTCCACTCGACCATGGTAACCCTGGAAAAAATTTTTAGGATTCAAGACTTAATGCCAAACATCCAGGCTTCATCTAACCAATCTTGGCCGTGAAAACTGCTACTTCATGGACTCTTTTCAATTCAACCCCTGCCACCCTGGAGAAACTTTTTAATTTTCAAAACCTGAGTCCAGATATCTGGCGCTTCATCCAGCCGATCTTGGCTGGGTTAAGTGCTACTTCTTGAGACAACTTTTCTTTTCGACCATGGTAACCCTGGAGAAAATTTTTAAGAATTCAAAACTTAATGCCAAACATCCAGGCTTCATCTAGCCAATATTGGCGTGAAAGTTGCTACTTCATGGACTCTTTTCAATTCACCCCTGCCACCCTGGAGGAAATTTTTTTAATTTTCAAAACCCTGAGTCCAGATATCTAGGCGCTTCATCCAGCCAATATTGGCTGGGTTAAGTGCTACTTCTTGAGGCAGCTTTTCCACTCGACCAAGGTATCCCTGGAGAAAATTTTTAAGAATTCAAAACTTAATGCCAAACATCCAGGCTTCATCTAGCCAATCTTTTTCCGTGAAAGGTGCTACTTCTTGGACTCATTTCCACTCAACCCTTGCCACCCTTGGAGAAAATTTATTAATTTTTAAAGCGAAAGTCCAAGCGTCCAGGAGCTTCATCCAGCCGATCTGGCTGGGTTAAATGCTACTTCTTGGACACTTTTCCACTCGACCATGGTAACCCTGCGAGAAAATTTTTAAGAATTCAAAACTTAATGCCAAACATCCAGGCTTCATCTAGAAATCTTGGCCGTGAAAGGTGCTACTTCTTGGACTCTTTTCCATTCAACCCCTGCCACCCTGGAGAAAATTTTTAATTTTCAAAGCCTGAGCAGATATCTAGGCGCTTCATCCAGCCGATCTTGGCTGGGTTAAGTCACTACTTCTTGAAGCAGCTTTTCCACTCGACCATGGTAACCCTGGAAAAAATTTTTAAGAATTCAAGACTTAATGCCAAACATCCAGGCTTCATCTAACCAATCTTGGCGTGAAAGTTGCTACTTCTTGGACTCTTTCCATTCAACCCCTGCCACCCTGGAGGAAATTTTTAATTTTTCAAAACCTGAGTCCAGATATCTAGGCGCTTCATGCAGCCGATCTTGGCTGGGTTAAGTGCTACTTCTTGAGCGGCTTTTCCACTCGACCATGGTAACCCTGGAGAAAAATTTTAAGAATTCAAGACTTAATGCCAAACATCCAGGCTTCATCTAACCAATCTTGGCGTGAAAAATGCTACTTCATGGACTCTTTTCAATTCAACCCCTGCCACCCTGGAGAAATTTTTTAATTTTCAAAGCCTGAGTCCAGATATCTAGGCGCTTCATCCAGCCGATCTTGGCTGGGTTAAGTGCTATTTCTTGAGCAGCTTTGCCTTTCGACCATGGTAACCCTGGAGAAAATTTTTAGAAATTCAAAACTTAATGCCAAACATCCAGGCTTCATCTAGCCAATATTGGCCGTGAAAGTTGCTACTTCATGGACTCTTTTCAATTCAACCCCTGCCACCCTGGAGAATTTTTTAATTTTCAAAACCTGAGTCAGAATATCTGGGCGCTTCATCCAGCCAATCTTGGCTGGGTTAAGTGCTACTTCTTGGGACGCTTTTCCACTCGACCAAGGTATCCCTGGAGAAAATTTTTAAGAATTCAAAACTTAATGCCAAACATCCAGGCTTCATCTAGCCAATCTTTTTCCGTGAAAGGTGCTACTTCTTGGACTCATTTCCCTCAACCCTTGCCACCCTGGAGAAATTTTTTAATTTTTAAAGCGAAAGTCCAAGCGTCCAGGAGCTTCATCCAGCGATCTTGGCTGGGTTAAGTGCTACTTCTTGGACGCTTTTCCACTCGACCATGGTAACCCTGGAGAAAATTTTTAGAATTCAAAACTTAATGCCAAACATCCAGGCTTCATCTAAGAAATCTTGGCCAAGTGAAAGGTGCTACTTCTTGGACTCTTTTCCATTCAACCCCCCTGCCACCCTGGAGAAAAATTTTTAATTTTCAAAGCCTGAGTCCAGATATCAGGCGCTTCATCCAGCCGATCTTGGCTGGGTTAAGTGCTACTTCTTGAAGGCTTTTCCACTCGACCATGGTAACCCTGGAAAAAATTTTTAAGAATTCAAGACTTAATGCCAAACATCCAGGCTTCATCTAACCAATCTTGGCCGTGAAAGTTGCTACTTCTTGGACTCTTTTCCATTCAACCCCTGCCACCCTGGAGAAATTTTTAATTTTCAAAAGCTGAGTCCAGATATCTAGGCGCTTCATCCAGCCGATCTTGGCTGGGTTAAGTGCTACTTCTTGAAGCGACTTTTCCACTCGACCAAGGTATCCCTGGAGAAAATTTTTAGAATTCAAAACTTAATGCCAAACATCCAGGCTTCATCTAGCCAATCTTTTCCGTGAAAGGTGCTACTTCTTGGACTCATTTCCCTCAACCCTTGCCACCCTGGAGGAAATTTATTAATTTTAAGCGAAAGTCCAAGCGTCCAGAGGCGCTTCATCCAGCCGATCTTGGCTGGGTTAAGTGCTACTTCTTGGACGGCTTTTCCACTCGACCATGGTAACCCTGGAGAAAATTTTTAGAATTCAAAACTTAATGCCAAACATCAGGCTTCATCTAACCAATCTTGGCCGTGAAAGCTGCTACTTCTTGGACTCTTTTCATTCCAACCCCTGCCACCCTGGAGAAATTTTTTTAATTTTCCAAGCCTGAGTCCAGATATCTGGCGCTTCATCCAGCCGATCTTGGCTGGGTTAAGTGCTATTTCTTGAGCGCTTTTCCTTTTCGACCATGGTAACCCTGGAGAAAATTTTTAAAAATTCAAAACTTAATGCCAAACATCCAGGCTTCATCTAAAAATCTTGGCCATGAAAAGTTGTACTTCTTGGACTCTTTTCCATTAAACCCCTGCCACCCTGGAGAAATTTTTAAATTTTCAAAACCTGAGTCCAGATATCTGGCGCTTCATCCAGCCCGATCTTGGCTGGGTTAAGTGCTTACTTCTTGGGCGCTTTACCACTCGACCATGGTAACCCTGGAGAAAATTTTTAAAGAATTCAAAACTTAATGCCAAACATCCAGGCTTCATCTAGCCAATATTGGCGTGAAAGTTGCTACTTCATGGACTCTTTTCCAATTCAACCCCTGCCACCCTGGAGAAAATTTTTAATTTTCAAAACCTGAGACCCAGATATCTGGGCGCTTCATCAGCCCGATCTTGGCTGGGTTAAGTGCTACTTCTTATGAACAACTTTTCCACTCGACCATGGTAACCCTGGAAAAAATTTTAAGAATTCAAGACTTAATGCCAAACATCCAGGCTTCATCTAACCAATCTTGGCGTGAAAGTTGCTACTTCATGGACTCTTTTCAATTCAACCCCTGCCACCCTGGAGAAATTTTTTAATTTTCCAAAACCTGAGTCCAGATATCTAGGCGCTTCATCCAGCGATCTTGGCTGGGTTAAGTGCTACTTCTTGGGCGGCTTTTCCACTTTCGACCAAGGTATCCCTGGAGAAAATTTTTAAGAATTCAAAACTTAATGCCAAACATCCAGGCTTCATCTAACCAATCTTTTTCCGTGAAAGGTGCTACTTCTTGGACTCATTTCCACTCAACCCTTGCCACCTTGGAGAAATTTATTAATTTTCAAAGCGAAAGTCCAAGCGTCCAGGAGCTTCATCCAGCCGATCTTGGCTGGGTTAAGTCTGCTACTTCTTGGACACTTTTCCACTCGACCATGGTAACCCTGCAGAAAATTTTTAAAAATTCAAAACTTAATGCCAAACATCAGGCTTCATCTAAGAAATCTTGGCGTGAAAGGTGCTACTTCTTGGACTCTTTTCCATTCAACCCCTGCCACCCTGGAGAAAATTTTTAATTTTCAAAGCCTGAGTCCAGATATCTGGCGCTTCATCCAGCCGATCTTGGCTGGGTTAAGTGCTACTTCTTGGGCGCTTTTCCACTCGACCATGGTAACCCTGGAAAAAAATTTTAAGAATTCAAGACTTAATGCCAAACATCCAGGCTTCATCTAACCAATCTTGGCCGTGAAAGTTGCTACTTCATGGACTCTTTTCAATTCAACCCCTGCCACCCTGGAGGAAATTTTTTAATTTTCAAAACCTGAGTCCAGATATCTAGGCGCTTCATCCAGCCGATCTTGGCTGGGTTAAGTGCTACTTCTTGGGCGCTTTTCCACTCGACCAAGGTAACCCTGGAGAAAAATTTTAAGAATTCAAAACTTAATGCCAAACATCAGGCTTCATCTAGCCATTCTTTTCCGTGAAAGTGCTACTTCTTGGACTCATTTCCCTCAACCCTTGCCACCCTGGAGAAATTTATTAATTTTCAAAGCGAAAGTCAAGCGTCCAGGCGCTTCATCCAGCCGATCTCGGCTGGGTTAAGTGCTACTTCTTGAACGCTTTTCCACTCGACCATGGTAACCCTGGAGAAAATTTTAGAATTCAAAACTTAATGCCAAACATCCAGGCTTCATCTAGCCAATCTTGGCGCGTGAAAGCTGCTACTTCTTGGACTCTTTTCCATTCAACCCCTGCCACCCTGGAGAAATTTTTTAATTTTCAAAGCCTGAGTCCAGATATCTAGGCGCTTCATCAGCCGATCTTGGCTGGGTTAAGTGCTACTTCTTGGGCGCTTTTCCTTTCGACCATGGTAACCCTGGAGAAAATTTTTAAGAATTCAAAACTTAATGCCAAACATCCAGGCTTCATCTAAGAAATCTTGGCCATGAAAGTTGTACTTCTTGGACTCTTTTCCATTAAACCCCTGCCACCCTGGAGAAATTTTTTAATTTTCAAAACCTGAGTCCAGATATCTAGGCGCTTCATCCAGCGATCTTGGCTGGAGTTAAGTGCTACTTCTTGGGCCTTCACCACTCTCGACCATGGTAACCCTGGAGAAAATTTTTAAGAATTCAAAACTTAATGCCAAACATCCAGGCTTCATCTAGCCAATATTGGCCGTGAAAGTTTGCTACTTCATGGACTCTTTTCAATTCAACCCCTGCCACCCTGGAGAAATTTTTAATTTTCAAAACCTGAGCCCAGATATCTGGCGCTTCATCCAGCCGATCTTGGCTGGGTTAAGTGCTACTTCTTGAACAGCTTTTCCACTCGACCATGGTAACCCTGGAAAAAAATTTTAAGAATTCAAGACTTAATGCCAAACATCCAGGCTTCATCTAACCAATCTTGGCCGTGAAAGTTGCTACTTCATGGACTCTTTTCCATTCAACCCCTGCCACCCTGGAGAAATTTTTTAATTTTCAAAACCTGAGTCCAGATATCTAGGCGCTTCATCCAGCCGATCTTGGCTGGGTTAAGTGCTACTACTTCTTGGGCGCTTTTCCACTCGACCAAGGTATCCCTGGAGAAAATTTTTAAGAATTCAAAACTTAATGCCAAACATCCAGGCTTCATCTAGCCAATCTTTTTCCGTGAAAGGTGCTACTTCTTGGACTCATTTCACTCAACCCTTGCCACCCTGGAGAAATTTATTAATTTTTAAAGCGAAAGTCCAAGCGTCAGGCGCTTCATCCAGCCAATCTTGGCTGGGTTAAGTGCTACTTCTTGACAGCTTTCCACTCGACCATGGTAACCCTGGAGAAAATTTTTAAGAATTCAAAACTTAATGCCAAACATCCAGGCTTCATCTAACCAATCTTGGCGTGAAAGCTGCTACTTCTTGGACTCTTTTCCATTCAACCCTGCCACCCTGGAGAAATTTTTTAATTTTCAAAGCCTGAGTCCAGATATCTAGGCGCTTCATCCAGCCGATCTTGGCTGGGTTAAGTGCTATTTCTTGAGCAGCTTTTCCTTTCGACCATGGTAACCCTGGAGAAAATTTTTAAAATTCAAAACTTAATGCCAAACATCCAGGCTTCATCTAACCAATCTTGGCATGAAAGTTGTACTTCTTGGACTCTTTTCCATTAAACCCTGCCACCCTAGAGAAATTTTTAATTTTCAAAACCTGAGTCCAGATATCTAGGCGCTTCATCCCGCCGATCTTGGCTGGGTTAAGTGCTACTTCTTGGACGCTTTACCACTCGACCATGGTAACCCTGGAGAAAATTTTTAAGAATTCAAATCTTAATGCCAAACATCCAGGCTTCATCTAACCAGTCTTGGCCGTGAAAGGTGCTACTTCTTGGACTCTTTTCCATTCAACCCCTGCCACCCTGGAGAAACTTTTTAATTTTCAAAGCCTGAAAGTCCAAACATCCAGGCGCTTCATCCAGCCGATCTTGGCTGGGTTAAGTGCTACTTCTTGGACGCTTTACCACTCGACCATGGTAACCCTGGAGAAAATTTTTAAGAATTCAAATCTTAATGCCAAACATCCAGGCTTCATATAACCAATCTTGGCCGTGAAAGGTGCTACTTCTTGGACTCTTTTCCATTCAACCCCTGCTACCCTGGAGAAACTTTTTTAATTTTCAAAGCCTGAGTCCAGAGATCTAGGAGCTTCATCCAGCTGATCTTGGCTGGGTTAAGTGCTACTTCTTGGGCGCTTTACCACTCGACCACGATAACTCTGGAGAAAATTTTTAAAATTCAAAACTTAATGCCAAACATCCAGGCGCTTCATCTAGCCAATCTTGGCGTGAAAGGTGCTACTTCTTGGACTCTTTTCCATTCAACCCCTGCCACCTTGGCGGAAATTTTTAATTTTTAAAGCGAAAGTCCAAGCGTCCAGGCGCTTCATCCAGCCGATCTTGGCTGGGTTAAGTGCTACTTCTTAGGCAGCTTTTCCACTTTCGACCATGGTAACCCTGGAGAAAATTTTTAAGAATTCAAAACTTAATGCCAAACATCCAGGCTTCATCTAACCAATCTTGGCGTGAAAGGTGCTACTTCTTGGACTCTTTTCCATTCAATACCCTGCCACCCTGGAGAAATTTTTTTAATTTTCAAAACCTGAGTCCAGATATCTGGCGCTTCATCCGCCCGATCTTGGCTGGGTTAAGTGCTACTTCTTGGGACGCTTTACCACTCGACCATGGTAACCCTGGAGAAAATTTTTAAGAATTCAAAACTTAATGCCAAACATCCAGGCGCTTCATCTAGCCAATCTTGGCCGTGAAAGTTGTTACTTCTTGGACTCTTTTCCATTCAACCCCTGCCACCCTGGAGAAACTTTTTTAATTTTTCAAAGCCTGAGTCCAGATATCTAGGCGCTTCATCCAGCCTGATCTTGGCTGGGTTAAGTTTTACTTCTTGGGACGCTTTTTACCACTCGACCACGATAACCCTGGAGAAAATTTTTAAGAATTCAAAACTTAATGCCAAACATCAGGCTTCATCTAACCAATCTTTGGCGTGAAAGTTTCTACTTCTTGGACTCTTTTCCATTCAACCCCTGCCACCCTGGAGGAATTTTTTTTAATTTTCAAAGACTGAGTCCAGATATCTAGGCGCTTCATCCAGCCGATCTTGGCTGGGTTAAGTGCTACTTCTTCATATGCTTTACCACTCGACCATGGTAACCCTTGAGAAAAATTTTAAGAATTCAAAACTTAATGCCAAACATCCAGGCTTCATCTAACCAATCTTGGCGTGAAAGGTGCTACTTCTTGGACTCTTTTCCATTCAACCCCTGCCACCCTGGAGAAATTTTTAATTTTCAAAACCTGAGTCCAGATATCTAGGCGCTTCATCCCGCCGATCTTGGCTGGGTTAAGTGCTACTTCTTGGACACTTTACCACTCGACTATGGTAACCCTGGAGAAAATTTTTAAGAATTCAAGACTTAATGCCAAACATCCAGGCTTCATCTAGTCAATCTTTTTCCGTGAAAGGTGCTACTTCTTGGACTCATTTCCACTCAACCCTTGCCACCCTGGAGGAATTTTATTAATTTTTAAAGCGAAAGTCCAAACGTCCAGGCGCTTCATCCAGCCGATCTTGGCTGGGTTAAGTGCTACTTCTTATCTTTTACCACTCGACCATGGTAACCCTTGAGAAAATTTTTAAGAATTCAAAACTTAATGCCAAACATCCAGGCTTCATCTAACCAATCTTGGCGTGAAGGTGCTACTTCTTGGACTCTTTTCCATTCAACCCCTGCCACCCTGGAGGAAATTTTTTAATTTTCAAAACCTGAGTCCAGATATCTAGGCGCTTCATCCGCCGATCTTGGCTGGGTTAAGTGCTACTTCTTGGGCGCTTTACCACTCGACCATGGTAACCCTGGAGAAAATTTTTAAGAATTCAAGACTTAATGCCAAACATCCAGGCTTCATCTAACCAATCTTGGCCGTGAAAGGTGCTACTTCATGGACTCTTTTCCATTCAACCCCTGCCACCCTGGAGAAGTTTTTAATTTTCAAAACCTGAGTCCAGATATCTAGGCGCTTCATCCAGCGATCTTGGCTGGGTTAAGTGCTACTTCTTGAACACTTTTCCAATTGTCCAAGGTATACCTGGAGAAATTTTTAAGAATTCAAAACTTACTGCCAAACATCCAGGCTTCATCTAGTCAATCTTTTTCCGTGAAAGGTGCTACTTCTTGGACTCATTTCCACTCAACCCTTGCCACCCTGGAGAATTTTATTAATTTTCAAAGCGAAAGTCAAGCGTCCAGGTGCTTCATCCAGCGATCTTGGCTGGGTTAAGTGCTACTTCTTCTATGCTTTACCACTCGACCATGGTAACCCTGGAGAAAATTTTTAAGAATTCAAGACTTAATGCCAAACATCCAGGCTTCATCTAACCAATCTTGGCCGTGAAAGTTGCTACTTCATGGACTCTTTTTCAATTCAACCCCTGCCACCCTGGAGAAATTTTTAATTTTCAAAACCTGAGTCCAGATATCTATGCGCTTCATCCAGCCGATCTTGGCTGGGTTAAGTGCTACTACTTCTTCAGACGGCTTTTCCACTCGACCAAGGTATCCCTGGAGAAAATTTTAAAGAATTCAAAACTTAATGCCAAACATCCAGGCGCTTCATCTAGCCAATATTGGCTGTGAAAGGTGCTACTTCTTGGACTCTTTTCCATTCAACCCCTGCCACCCTGGAGAAATTTTTAAATTTTGAAAGCAAAAGTCCAAACGTCCAGGCGCTTCATCCAGCCGATCTTGGCTGGGTTAAGTGCTACCTCTTGGGCAGCTTTTCCACTCGACCATGGTAACCCTGGAGAAAAATTTTTAAGAATTCAAAACTTAATGCCAAACATCCAGGCGCTTCATCTAGCCAATCTTGGCCGTGAAAGGTGCTACTTCTTGGACTCTTTTCCATTCAACCCTTGCCACCCTGGAGGAAATTTTTAAATTTTGAAAGCAAAAGACCAAACGTCCAGGCGCTTCATCTAGCCGATCTTGGCGGGGTTAAGTGCTACTTCTTGGACACTTTACCACTCGACTATGGTAACCCTGGAGAAAATTTTTAAGAATTCAAGACTTAATGCCAAACATCCAGGCTTCATCTAGTCAATCTTTTTCCGTGAAAGGTGCTACTTCTTGGACTCATTTCCACTCAACCCTTGCCACCCTGGAGGAATTTTATTAATTTTTAAAGCGAAAGTCCAAACGTCCAGGCGCTTCATCCAGCCGATCTTGGCTGGGTTAAGTGCTACTTCTTGTATGCTTTACCACTCGACCATGGTAACCCTTGAGAAAATTTTTAAGAATTCAAAACTTAATGCCAAACATCCAGGCTTCATCTAACCAATCTTGGCCGTGAAAGGTGCTACTTCTTGGACTCTTTTCCATTCAACCCCTGCCACCCTGGAGAAATTTTTAATTTTCAAAACCTGAGTCCAGATATCTAGGCGCTTCATCCCGCCCGATCTTGGCTGGGTTAAGTGCTACTTCTTGGACGCTTTACCACTCGACCATGGTAACCCTGGAGAAAATTTTTAAGAATTCAAGACTTAATGCCAAACATCCAGGCTTCATCTAACCAATCTTGGCCGTGAAAGGTGCTACTTCATGGACTCTTTTCAATTCAACCCCTGCCACCCTGGAGGAAGTTTTTTAATTTTCAAAACCTGAGTCCAGATATCTAGGCGCTTCATCCAGCCGATCTTGGCTGGGTTAAGTGCTACTTCTTGAACACTTTTCCAATTGTCCAAGGTAACCCTGGAGGAAATTTTTAAGAATTCAAAACTTACTGCCAAACATCCAGGCTTCATCTAGTCAATCTTTTCCGTGAAAGGTGCTACTTCTTGGACTCATTTCCATTCAACCCTTGCCACCCTGGAGAATTTTATTAATTTTTCAAAGCGAAAGTCCAAAGCGTCCAGGTGCTTCATCCAGCCGATCTTGGCTGGGTTAAGTGCTACTTCTTCTATGCTTTACCACTCGACCATGGTAACCCTTGAGAAAATTTTTAAGAATTCAAGACTTAATGCCAAACATCCAGGCTTCATCTAACCAATCTTGGCCGTGAAAGTTGCTACTTCTTGGACTCTTTTCAATTCAACCCCTGCCACCCTGGAGAAATTTTTTAATTTTCAAAGCCTGAGTCCAGATATCTAGGCGCTTCATCCAGCCGATCTTGGCTGGGTTAAGTCACTACTTCTTGGGAGCAGCTTTTCCACTCGACCAAGGTACCCTGGAGAAAATTTTAAAAAATTCAAAACTTAATGCCAAACATCCAGGCGCTTCATCTAGCCAATATTGGCTGTGAAAGGTGCTACTTTTTGGACTCTTTTCCATTCAACCCCTGCCACCCTGGAGAAATTTTTTAATTTTTGAAAGCAAAAGTCCAAGCGTCCAGGCGCTTCATCCAGCCGATCTTGGCTGGGTTAAGTGCTACCTCTTGGGCGCTTTTCCACTCGACCATAGTAACCCTGGAGAAAATGTTTAAGAATTCAAAACTTAATGCCAAACATCCAGGCGCTTCATCTAGCCAATCTTGGCGTGAAAGGTGCTACTTCTTGGACTCTTTTCCATTCAACCCCTGCCACCCTGGAGAAATTTTTAAATTTTGAAAGCAAAAGACCAAACGTCTGGCGCTTCATCCAGCCGATCTTGGCTGGGTTAAGTGCTACTTCTTGTATGCTTTTCCACTCGACCATGGTAACCCTGGAAAATTTTTAAGAATTCAAAACTTAATGCCAAACATCCAGGCTACATCTAGCCAATCTTTTTCTGTGAAAGGTGCTACTTCTTGGACTCTTTTCCACTCAACCCCTGCCACCCTGGAGAAATTTTTAATTTTCAAAACCTGAGTCCAGATATCTAGGCGCTTCATCCAGCCTATCTTGGCTGGGTTAAGTGCGCTACTTCTTGGGCGCTTTTCCACTCGACCATGGTAACCCTGGAGAAAATTTTTAAAATTCAAAACTTAATGCCAAACATCCAGGCTTCATCTAGCCAATATTGGCTGTGAAAGGTGCTACTTCTTGGACTCTTTTCCATTCAACCCCTGCCACCCTGGAGAAATTTTTTAATTTTCAAAACCTGAGTCCAGATATCTAGGCGCTTCATCCAGTCGATCTTGGCTGGGTTAAGTGCTACTTCTTGGGCGCTTTTCCACTCGATCATGGTAACCCTGGAGAAAATGTTTAAGAATTCAAAACTTAATGCCAAACATCCAGGCACTTCATCTAGCCAATCTTGGCAGTGAAAGGTGCTACTTCTTGGACTCTTTTCCATTCAACCCCTGCCACCCTGGAGAAATTTTTAAATTTTCAAAGGAAAAGTCCAAACATCCTAGGCGCTTCATCCAGCCGATCTTGGCTGGGGTTAAGTGCCTACTTCTTGGGCACTTTACCACTCTCAACCATGGTAACCCTGGAAAATTTTTAAGAATTCAAAACTTAATGCCAAACATCCAGGCTTCATCTAATCAATCTTGGCTGTGAAAAGTGCTACTTCTTGGACTCTTTCCATTCAACCCCTGCCACCCTGGAGAAATTTTTAAATTTTCAAAGGAAAAGTCCAAACATCCAGGCGCTTCATGCAGCCGATCTTGGCTGGGTTAAGTGCTACTTCTTGGGCGCTTTACCACTCAACCATGGTAACCCTGGAGAAAATTTTTAGAATTCAAAACTTAATGCCAAACATTCAGGCTTCTTCTAGCCAATTTTGGCGTGAAAGGTGCTACTTCTTGGACTCTTTTCCATTCAACCGCTGCCACCCTGGAAAATTTTTAAGTTTTCAAAGCAAAAGTCCAAACATCAGGCGCTTTATCCAGCGATCTTGGCTGGGTTAAGTGCTACTTCTTGGGCGCTTTTCCACTCGACCATGGTAACCCTGGAGAAAATTTTAAGAATTCAAAACTTAATGCCAAACATCCAGGGCTTCATCTAGCCAATATTGGCTGTGAAAGGTGCTACTTCTTGGATTCTTTTCCATTCAACCCCTGCCACCCTGGAGAATTTTTTTAATTTTCAAAACCTGAGTCCAGATATCTAGGCGATTCATCCAGTCGATCTTGGCTGGGTTAAGTGCTACCTCTTGGGCGCTTTTCCACTCGACCATGGTAACCCTGGAGAAAATGTTTAAGAATTCAAAACTTAAATGCCAAACATCCAGAGCTTCATCTAGCCAATCTTGGCCGTGAAAGGTGCTACTTCTTGGACTCTTTTCCATTTCAACCCCTGCCACCCTGGAGAAATTTTTAAATTTTGAAAGCAAAAGACCAAGCGTCCACGGCGCTTCATCCAGCCGATCTTGGCGGGGTTAAGTGCTACTTCTTGTATGCTTTTCCACTCGACCATGGTAACCCTGGAAAATTTTTAAAAATTCAAAACTTAATGCCAAACATCCAGGCTACATCTAGCCAATCTTTTTCTGTGAAAGGTGCTACTTCTTGGAATCTTTTCCACTCAACCCCTGCCACCCTGGAGAAATTTTTTAATTTTCAAAACCTGAGTCCAGATATCTAGGTGCTTCATCCAGCCTATCTTGGCTGGGTTAAGTGCTACTTCTTGGGCGCTTTTCCACTCGACCATGGTAACCCTGGAGAAAATTTTTAAGAATTCAAAACTTAATGCCAAACATCCAGGCTTCATCTAGCCAATATTGGCTGTGAAAGGTGCTACTTCTCGGACTCTTTTCCATTCAACCCCTGCCACCCTGGAGAAATTTTTAATTTTCAAAACCTGAGTCCAGATATCTAGGCGCTTCATCCAGCCTATCTTGGCTGGGTTAAGTGGTACTTCTTGGGCGCTTTTCCACTCGACCATGGTAACCCTGAGAAAATTTTTAAGAATTCAAAACTTAATGCCAAACATCCAGGCTTCATCTAGCCAATATTGGCCGTGAAAGGTGCTACTTCTCGGACTCTTTTCCATTCAACCCCTGCCACCTTGGAGGAAATTTTTAAATTTTCAAAGGAAAAGTCCAAACATCCTGGCGCTTCATCCAGCCGATCTTGGCTTGGTTAAGTGCTACTTCTTGGGCCTTTACCACTCAACCATGGTAACCCTGGAGAAAATTTTTAAGAATTCAAAACTTAATGCCAAACATCCAGGCTTCATCTAATCAATTTTGTCCGTGAAAGGTGCTACTTCTTGGACTCTTTTCCATTCAACCGCTGCCAGCCTGGAGAAATTTTAAAATTTTCAAAGCAAAAGTCCAAACATCTAGGCGCTTCATCCAGCCGATCTTGGCTGGGTTAAGTGCTACTTCTTCTGCAGCTTTACCACTCGACCATGGTAACCCTGGAGAAAATTTTTAAGAATTCAAAACTTAATGCCAAACATCCAGGCTACATCTAGCCAATATTGGCTGTGAAAGGTGCTACTTCTTGGACTCTTTTCCATTCAACCCCTGCCACCCTGGAGAAATTTTTAATTTTTCAAAACCTGAGTCCAGATATCCAGGCGCTTCATCCAGCCGATCTTGGCTGGGTTAAGTGCTACTTCTTGGGCGCTTTTCCACTCGACCATGGTAACCCTGGAGAAAATTTTAAGAATTCAAAACTTAATGCCAAACATCCAGGCGCTTCATCTAGCCAATCTTTTTCTGTTAAAGGTGCTACTTCTTGCAATCTTTTCCCCTCAACCCCTGCCACCCTGGAGAAATTTTTAATTTTCAAAACCTGAGTCAGATATCTAGGTGCTTCATCCAGCCTATCTTGGCTGCGTTAAGTGTTACTTCTTGGGCGCTTTACCACTCGACCATGGTAACCCTGGAGAAAATTTTAAGAATTCAAAACTTAATGCCAAACATCCAAGCTTCATCTAGCCAATATTGGCTGTGAAAGGTGCTACTTCTTGGACTCTTTTCCATTCAACCCCTGCCACCCTGGAGAATTTTTTTAATTTTCAAAACCTGAGTCCAGATATCTAGGCGCTTCATCCAGTCGATCTTGGCTGGGTTAAGTGCTACCTCTTGGGCGCTTTTCCACTCGACCATGATAACCCTGGAGAAAATGTTTAGAATTCAAAGCTTAATGCCAAACATCCCAGGCGCTTCATCTAGCCAATCTTTTTTTCTGTGAAAGGTGCTACTTCTTGGAATCTTTTCCCCTCAACCCCTGCCACCCTGGAGAAATTTTTAATTTTCAAAACCTGAGTCCAGATATCTAGGTGCTTCATCCAGCCTATCTTGGCTGGGTTAAGTGCTACTTCTTGGGCCAGCTTTTCCACTCGACCATGGTAAGCCTGGAGAAAATTTTTAAGAATTCAAAACTTAATGCCAAACATCCAGGCTTCATGTAACCAATCTTGGCCGTGAAGGTGCTACTTCTTGGTTTCTTTTCCATTCAACCCCTGCAACCCTGGAGGATTTTTTTAATTTTCAAAACCTGAGTCCAGATATTTAGGTGCTTCATCCAGCCGATCCTGGCTGGGTTAAGTGCTACTTCTTGGGCGCTTTTCCACTCGACCATGGTAACCCTGGAAAAATTTTTAAGAATTCAAAACTTAAAGCCAAACATCCAGGCACTTCATCTAGCCAATTTTGGCCGTGAAAGGTGCTACTTCTCGGACTCTTTTCCATTCAACCCCTGCCACCCTGGAGAAATTTTTTAATTTTCAAAACCTGAGTCCAGATATCTAGGCGCTTCTTCCAGCCAATCTTGGCTGGGTTAAGTGCTACTTCTTGGGCGCTTTTCCACTCGATCATGGTAACCCTAGAGAAAATTTTTAGAATTCAAAACTTAAAGCCAAACATTCCAGGCACTTCATCTAGCCAATTTTGGCGTGAAAGGTGCTACTTCTTGGACTCTTTTCCATTCAACCGCTGCCACCCTGGAGAAATTTTTTAATTTTCAAAAGCAAAAGTCAAGCGTCCAGGCACTTCATCCAGCCCGATCTTGGCTGGGTTAAGTGCTACTTCTTTGGGCGCTTTACCACTCAACCATGGTAACCCTGGTGAAAAAACATCCAGGCTTCATCTAACCAATCTTGGCCGTGAAAGGTGCTACTTCTTGGACTCTTTTCCATTCAACCCCTGCCACCCTGGAGAATTTTTTTAATTTTCAAAACCTGAGTCCAGATATCTGGGCGCTTCATCCAGTCGATCTTGGCTGGGTTAAGTGCTACCTCTTGGGGCACTTTTCCACTCGACCATGGTAACCAAGGAGAAAATGTTTAAGAATTCAAAGCTTAATGCCAAACATCCAAGCGCTTCATCTAGCCAATCTTTTTCTGTGAAAGGTGCTACTTCTTGGAATCTTTTCCCCTCAACCCCTGCCACCCTGGAGAATTTTTTAATTTTGAAAGCAAAAGTCCAGACGTCCAGGCGCTTCATCCAGCCGATCTTGGCGGGGTTAAGTGCTACTTCTTGAGCCAAACTTTTCCACTCGACCATGGTAACCCTGGAGAAAATTTTTAAGAATTCAAAACTTAATGCCAAACATCCAGGCTACATCTAGCCAATCTTTTTCTGTGAAAGGTGCTACTTCTTGGAATCTTTTCCACTCAACCCCTGCCACCCTGGAGGAAATTTTTTAATTTTCAAAACCTGAGTCCAGATATCTAGGTGCTTCATCCAGCCTATCTTGGCTGGGTTAAGTGCTACTTCTTGGGCGCTTTTCCACTCGACCATGGTAACCCTGGAGAAAATTTTTAAGAATTCAAAACTTAATGCCAAACATCCAGGCTTCATCTAGCCAATCTTGGCTGAAAGGTGCTACTTCTTGGACTCTTTTCCATTCAACCCCTGCCACCCTGGAGAAATTTTTAATTTTCAAAACCTGAGTCCAGATATCTGAGGCGCTTCATCCAGTCGATCTTGGCTGGGTTAAGTGCTACTTCTTGGGAGGCAGCTTTTCCACTCGATCATGGTAACCCTGGAGAAAATGTTTAAGAATTCAAAACTTAATGCCAAACATCCAGGCACTTCATCTAGCCAATCTTGGCGTGAAAGGTGCTACTTCTTGGACTCTTTTCCATTCAACCCTGCCACCCTGGAGAAATTTTTAATTTTCAAAGCAAAGTCCAAACATCAGGCGCTTCATCCAGCCGATCTTGGCTGGGTTAAGTGCTACTTCTTGGGCAGCTTTTCCACTCGACCATGGTAACCCTGGAGAAAATTTTTAAGAATTCAAAACTTAATGCCAAACATCCAGGCTTCATCTAGCCAATATTGGCTGTGAAAGGTGCTACTTCTTGGACTCTTTTCCATTCAACCCCTGCCACCCTGGAGAAATTTTTAATTTTCAAAACCTGAGTCCAGATATCTAGGCGATTCATCCAGTCGATCTTGGCTGGGTTAAGTGCTACCTCTTGAATGACTTTCCACTCGACCATGGTAACCCTGGAGAAAATGTTTAAGAATTCAAAACTTAATGCCAAACATCCAGGCGCTTCATCTAGCCAATCTTGGCCGTGAAAGGTGCTACTTCTTGGACTCTTTTCCATTCAACCCCTGCCACCCTGGAGAAATTTTTAAATTTTGAAAGCAAAAGAGTCCAGATATCCAGGCGCTTCATCCAGCCGATCTTGGCGGGGTTAAGTGCTACTTCTTGTATGCTTTTCCACTCGACCATGGTAACCCTGGAGAAAATTTTTAAGAATTCAAAACTTAATGCCAAACATCCAGGCTACATCTAGCCAATCTTTTTCTGTGAAAGGTGCTACTTCTTGGATCTTTTCCATTCAGCCTGCCACCCTGGAGAAATTTTTTTAATTTTCAAAACCTGAGTCCAGATATCTAGGCGCTTCATCCAGCCGATCTTGGCTGGGTTAAGTGTACTACTTCTTGGGCGCTTTTCCACTCGACCATGGTAACCCTGGAGAAAATTTTTAGAATTCAAAACTTAATGCCAAACATCCAGGGCTTCATCTAGCCAATCTTGGCCGTGATAGGTGCTACTTCTTGGACTCTTTTCCATTCAACCCCTGCCACCCTGGAGAAATTTTTAAATTTTCAAAGGAAAAGTCCAAACATCCTGGCGCTTCATCCAGCCGATCTTGGCTGGGTTAAGTGCTACTTCTTGGACAGCTTTACCACTCGACCATGGTAACCCTGGAGAAAATTTTTAGAATTCAAAACTTAATGCCAAACATCCAGGCTTCATCTAAGCCAATTTTGTCCGTGAAAGGTGCTACTTCTTGGACTCTTTTCCATTCAACCCCTGCCACCCTGGAGAATTTTTTTAATTTTCAAAACCTGAGTCCAGATATCTAGGCGCTTCATCCAGTCGATCTTGGCTGGGTTAAGTGCTACCTCTTGGACGCTTTTCCACTCGACCATGGTAACCCTGGAGAAAATGTTTAAGAATTCAAAGCTTAATGCCAAACATCCAGGCGCTTCATCTAGCCAATCTTTTTCTGTGAAAGGTGCTACTTCTTGGAATCTTTTCCCCTCAACCCCTGCCACCCTGGAGGAAATTTTTTAATTTTCAAAACCTGAGTCCAGATATCTAGGTGCTTCATCCAGCCTATCTTGGCTGGGTTAAGTGCTACTACTCTTGGGCAGCTTTTCCACTCGACCATGGTAAGCCTGGAGAAAATTTTTAAGAATTCAAAACTTAATGCCAAACATCCAGGCTTCATGTAAGCCAATCTTGGCCGTGAAAGGTGCTACTTCTTGGTTTCTTTTCCATTCAACCCCTGCAACCCTGGAGGATTTTTTTTAATTTTCAAAACCTGAGTCCAGATATTTAGGTGCTTCATCCAGCCGATCCTGGCTGGGTTAAGTGCTACTTCTTGGACGCTTTTCCACTCGACCATGGTAACCCTGGAAAAATTTTTAAGAATTCAAAACTTAAAGCCAAACATCCAGGCACTTCATCTAGCCAATTTTGGCGTGAAAGGTGCTACTTCTTGGACTCTTTTCCATTCAACCCCTGCCACCCTGGAGAATTTTTAATTTTCAAAACCTGAGTCCAGATATCTAGGCGCTTCATCCAGCCAATCTTGGCTGGGTTAAGTGCTACTTCTTGGGCGCTTTTCCACTCGATCATGGTAACCCTAGAAAATTTTAAGAATTCAAAACTTAAAGCCAAACATTCAGGCACTTCATCTAGCCAATTTTGGCGTGAAAGGTGCTACTTCTTGGACTCTTTTCCATTCAACCGCTGCCACCCTGGAGAAATTTTTTAAATTTTCAAAGCAAAAGTCCAAACGTCCAGGCGCTTCATCCAGCCGATCTTGGCTGGGTTAAGTGCTACTTCTTGAACGCTTTACCACTCAACCATGGTAACCCTGGTGAAAAAACATCCAGGCTTCATCTAACCAATCTTGGCGTGAAAGGTGCTACTTCTTGGACTCTTTTCCATTCAACCCCTGCCACCCTGGAGAAATTTTTTAATTTTCAAAACCTGAGTCCAGATATCTAGGCGCTTCATCCAGTCGATCTTGGCTGGGTTAAGTGCTACCTCTTGAGCGACTTTTCCACTCGACCATGGTAACCCTGGAGAAAATGTTTAGAATTCAAAGCTTAATGCCAAACATCCAGGCGCTTCATCTAGCCAATCTTTTTTCTGAAAGGTGCTACTTCTTGGAATCTTTTCCCCTCAACCCCTGCCACCCTGGAGAAATTTTTTTAATTTTCAAAACCTGAGTCCAGATATCTAGGTGCTTCATCCAGCCTATCTTGGCTGGGTTAAGTGCTACTTCTTGGGACGCTTTTCCACTCGACCATGGTAAGCCTAGAGAAAATTTTTAAGAATTCAAAACTTAATGCCAAACATCCAGGCTTCATGTAACCAATCTTGGCCGTGAAAGGTGCTACTTCTTGGTTTCTTTTCCATTCAACCCCTGCAACCCTGGAGGATTTTTTTAATTTTCAAACCTGAGTCCAGATATTTAGGTGCTTCATCCAGCCGATCCTGGCTGGGTTAAGTGCTACTTCTTGGGCAGCTTTTCCACTCGACCATGGTAACCCTGGAGAAAATTTTTAAGAATTCAAAACTTAAAGCCAAACATCCAGGCACTTCATCTAGCCAATTTTGGCCGTGAAAGGTGCTACTTCTCGGACTCTTTTCCATTCAACCCCTGCCACCCTGGAGAAATTTTTTAATTTTCAAAACCTGAGTCCAGATATCTAGGCGCTTCTTCCAGCCAATCTTGGCTGGGTTAAGTGCTACTTCTTGGGCGCTTTTCCACTCGATCATGGTAACCCTAGAAAATTTTTAAGAATTCAAAACTTAAAGCCAAACATTCAGGCACTTCATCTAGCCAATTTGGCCGTGAAAGGTGCTACTTCTTGGACTCTTTTCCATTCAACCGCTGCCACCCTGGAGAAATTTTTTTAATTTTCAAAGCAAAAAGTCAAGCGTCCAGGCGCTTCATCCAGCGATCTTGGCTGGGTTAAGTGCTACTACTTCAGACGCTTTACCACTCAACCATGGTAACCCTTCAAAAAAAAACATCCAGGCTTCATCTAACCAATCTTGGCCGTGAAAGGTGCTACTTCTTGGTTTCTTTTCCATTTCAACCCCTGCAACCCTGGAGGAATTTTTTTATTTTTCAAAACCTGAGTCCAGATATCTAGGCGCTTCATCCAGTCAATCTTGGCTGGGTTAAGTGCTACCTCTTGGGCGCTTTTCCACTCGACCATGGTAACCCTGGAGAAAATGTTTAAGAATTCAAAACTTAATGCCAAACATCCAGGCGCTTCATCTAGCCAATCTTTTTCTGTGAAAGGTGCTACTTCTTGGAATCTTTTCCCCTCAACCCCTGCCACCCTGGAGAAATTTTTAATTTTCAAAACCTGAGTCCAGATATCTAGGTGCTTCATCCAGCCTATCTTGGCTGGGTTAAGTGCTACTTCTTGGACGCTTTTCCACTCGACCATGGTAAGCCTAGAAAATTTTTAAGAATTCAAAACTTAATGCCAAACATCCAGGCTTCATGTAACCAATCTTGGCGTGAAAGGTGCTACTTCTTGGTTTCTTTTCCATTCAACCCCTGCAACCCTGGATGATTTTTTTAATTTTCAAAACCTGAGTCCAGATATTTAGGTGCTTCATCCAGCCGATCCTGGCTGGGTTAAGTGCTACTTCTTGGACGCTTTTCCCACTCGACCATGGTAACCCTGGAGAAAAATTTTAAGAATTCAAAACTTAAAGCCAAACATCCAGGCACTTCATCTAGCCAATTTTGGCCGTGAAAGGTGCTACTTCTCGGACTCTTTTCCATTCAACCCCTGCCACCCTGGAGAAATTTTTTAATTTTCAAAACCTGAGTCCAGATATCTAGGCGCTTCATCCAGCCGATCCTGGCTGGGTTAAGTGCTACTTCTTCTTGCGCTTTTCCACTCGACCATGGTAACCCTGGAGAAAATTTTTAAGAATTCAAAACTTAAAGCCAAACATCCAGGCACTTCATCTAGCCAATTTTGGCGTGAAAGGTGCTACTTCTTGGACTCTTTTCCATTCAACCCCTGCCACCCTGGAGAAATTTTTTAATTTTCAAAGCAAAAGTCCAAGCGTCCAGTAGCGCTTCATCCAGCCGATCTTGGCTGGGTTAAGTGCTACTTCTTGGGCAGCTTTACCCACTCAACCATGGTAACCCTGGTGAAAAAACATCCAGGCTTCATCTAACCAATCTTGGCCGTGAAAGGTGCTACTTCTTGGACTCTTTTCCATTCAACCCCTGCCACCCTGGAGAATTTTTTTAATTTTCAAAACCTGAGTCCAGATATCTGGCGCTTCATCCAGTCGATCTTGGCTGGGTTAAGTGCTACCTCTTGGGCGCTTTTCCACTCGACCATGGTAACCCTGGAGAAAATGTTTAAGAATTCAAAGCTTAATGCCAAACATCCAGGCGCTTCATCTAGCCAATCTTTTTCTGTGAAAGGTGCTACTTCTTGGAATCTTTTCCCCTCAACCCCTGCCACCCTGGAGGAAATTTTTTAATTTTCAAAACCTGAGTCCAGATATCTAGGTGCTTCATCCAGCCTATCTTGGCTGGGTTAAGTGCTACTTCTTGGACGCTTTTCCACTCGACCATGGTAAGCCTAGAGAAATTTTTAAGAATTCAAAACTTAATGCCAAACATCCAGGCTTCATGTAACCAATCTTGGCCGTGAAAGGTGCTATTTCTTGGTTTCTTTTCCATTCAACCCCTGCAACCCTGGAGGATTTTTTTAATTTTCAAAACCTGAGTCCAGATATTTAGGTGCTTCATCCAGCCTATCTTGGCTGGGTTAAGTGCTACTTCTTGGACGCTTTTCCACTCGACCATGGTAACCCTGGAGAAAATTTTTAAGAATTCAAAACTTAAAGCCAAACATCCAGGCACTTCATCTAGCCAATTTTGGCCGTGAAAGGTGCTACTTCTGGACTCTTTTCCATTCAACCCCTGCCACCCTGGAGAAATTTTTAATTTTCAAAACCTGAGTCCAGATATCTAGGCGCTTCTTCCAGCCAATCTTGGCTGGGTTAAGTGCTACTTCTTGGAGCGGCTTTTCCACTCGATCATGGTAACCCTAGAGAAAATTTTTAAGAATTCAAAACTTAAAGCCAAACATTCAGGCACTTCATCTAGCCAAATTTGGCCGTGAAAGGTGCTACTTCTTGGACTCTTTTCCATTCAACGCTGCCACCCTGGAGAAATTTTTTTAATTTTCAAAGCAAAGTCCAAACGTCCAGGCGCTTCATCCAGCCGATCTTGGCTGGGTTAAGTGCTACTTCTTGGGCGCTTTACCACTCAACCATGGTAACCCTGGTGAAAAAACATCCAGGCTTCATCTAACCAATCTTGGCACGTGAAAGGTGCTACTTCTTGGTTTCTTTTCCATTCAACCCCTGCAACCCTGGAGAATTTTTTTAATTTTCAAAACCTGAGTCCAGATATCTAGGCGCTTCATCCAGCCGATCTTGGCTGGGTTAAGTGCTACTTCTTGGGCGCTTTTCCACTCGACCATGGTAACCCTGGAGAAAATGTTTAAGAATTCAAAACTTAATGCCAAACATCCAGGCGCTTCATCTAGCTAATCTTGGCGTGAAAGGTGCTACTTCTTGGACTCTTTTCCATTCAACCCCTGCCACCCTGCAGAAATTTTTTAATTTTCAAAACCTGAGTCCAGATATCTAGGCGCTTCTTCCAGCCGATCTTGGCTGGGTTAAGTGCTACTTCTTGGACGCTTTTCCACTCGATCATGGTAACCCTAGAAAATTTTTAAGAATTCAAAACTTAATGCCAAACATCCAGGCTTCATCTAACCAATCTTGGCCGTGAAAGGTACTACTTCTTGGACTCTTTTCCTTTCAACCCCTGCCACCCTGGAGAAATTTTTAATTTTCAAAACCTGAGTCCAGATATCTGGCGCTTCATCCAGCCGATCTTGGCTGGGTTAAGTGCTACTTCTTGGACACTTTTCCACTCGACCATGCTAACCCTGGAGAAAATTTTTAAGAATTCAAAACTTAATGCCAAACATCCAGGCTACATCTAGCCAATATTGGCTGTGAAAGGTGCTACTTCTTGGACTCTTTTCCATTCAACCCCTGCCACCCTGGAGGAATTTTTTTTAATTTTCAAAACCTGAGTCCAGATAACTAGGCGCTTCATCCAATCGATCTTGGCTGGGTTAAGTGCTACTTCTTGGACGCTTTTCCACTCGACCATGGTAACCCTGGAGAAAATGTTTAAAAATTCAAAACTTAATGCCAAAATTCCAGGCACTTAATCTAGCCAATCTTGGCGTGAAAGGTGCTACTTCTTGGACTCTTTTCCATTCAACCCCTGCCACCCTGGAGAAATTTTTAAATTTTCAAAGAAAAGTCCAAACATCCAGGCGCTTCATCCAGCCAATCTTGGCTGGGTTAAGTGCTACTTCTTGGACGCTTTACCACTCGACCATGGTAACCCTGGAGAAAATTTTTAAGAATTCAAAACTTAATGCCAAACATCCAAGCTTCATCTAGCCAATATTGGCTGTGAAAGGTACTACTTCTTGGACTCTTTTCCATTCAACCCCTGCCACCCTGGAGGATTTTTTTTAATTTTCAAAACCTGAATCCAGATATCTAGGCGCTTCATCCAGTCGATCTTGGCTGGGTTAAGTGCTACCTCTTGGATGCTTTTCCACTCGACCATGGTAACCCTGGAGAAAATGTTTAAGAATTCAAAGCTTAATGCCAAACATCCAGGCTTCATATAGCCAATCTTTTTCTGTTAAAGGTGCTACTTCTTGGAATCTTTTCCATTCAACCCCTGCCACCCTGGAGGAATTTTTTTAATTTTCAAAACCTGAGTCCAGATATCTAGGCGCTTCATCCAGTCGATCTTGGCTGGGTTAAGTGCTACCTCTTGGACGCTTTTCCACTCGACCATGGTAACCCTGGAGAAAATGTTTAAGAATTCAAAGCTTAATGCCAAACATCCAGGCTTCATATAGCCAATCTTTTTCTGTTAAAGGTGCTACTTCTTGGAATCTTTTCCCCTCAACCCCTGCCACCCTGGAGGAATTTTTTTAATTTTCAAAACCTGAGTCCAGATATCTAGGTGCTTCATCCAGCCTATCTTGGCTGGGTTAAGTGCTACTTCTTGGACGCTTTTCCACTCGACCATGGTAAGCCTGGAGAAAATTTTTAAGAATTCAAAACTTAATGCCAAACATCCAGGCTTCATGTAACCAATCTTGGCCGTGAAAGGTGCTACTTCTTGGTTTCTTTTCCATTCAACCCCTGCAACCCTGGAGGATTTTTTTTAATTTTCAAAACCTGAGTCCAGATATCTAGGTGCTTCATCCAGCTGATCCTGGCTGGGTTAAGTGCTACTTCTTGGACGCTTTTCCACTCGACCATGGTAACCCTGGAGAAAATTTTTAAGAATTCAAAACTTAAAGCCAAACATCCAGGCACTTCATCTAGCCAATTTTGGCCATGAAAGGTGCTACTTCTTGGACTCTTTTCCATTCAACCGCTGCCACCCTGGAGAAATTTTTAAATTTTCAAAGCAAAAGTCCAAACGTCCAGGCGCTTCATCCAGCCGATCTTGGCTGGGTTAAGTGCTACTTCTTGGACGCTTTACCACTCAACCATGGTAACCCTGGTGAAAAAACATCCAGGCTTCATCTAACCAATCTTGGCCGTGAAAGGTGCTACTTCTTGGTTTCTTTTCCATTCAACCCCTGCAACCCTGGAGGAATTTTTTTTAATTTTCAAAACCTGAGTCCAGATATCTAGGCGCTTCATCCAGCCGATCTTGGCTGGGTTAAGTGCTACTTCTTGGACGCTTTTCCACTCGACCATGGTAACCCTGGAGAAAATGTTTAAGAATTCAAAACTTAATGCCAAACATCCAGGCGCTTCATCTAGCTAATCTTGGCCGTGAAAGGTGCTACTTCTTGGACTCTTTTCCATTCAACCCCTGCCACCCTGGAGAAATTTTTTTAATTTTCAAAACCTGAGTCCAGATATCTAGGCGCTTCTTCCAGCCGATCTTGGCTGGGTTAAGTGCTACTTCTTGGGCAGCTTTTCCACTCGATCATGGTAACCCTAGAGAAAATTTTTAAGAATTCAAAACTTAATGCCAAACATCCAGGCTTCATCTAACCAATCTTGGCCGTGAAAGGTACTACTTCTTGGACTCTTTTCCTTTCAACCCCTGCCACCCTGGAGAAATTTGTAATTTTCAAAACCTGAGTCCAGATATCTAGGCGCTTCATCCAGCCGATATTGGCTGGGTTAAGTGCTACTTCTTGGACACTTTTCCACTCGACCATGCTAACCCTGGAGAAAATTTTTAAGAATTCAAAACTTAATGCCAAACATCCAGGCTTCATCTAGCCAATCTTGGCGTGACAGGTGCTATTTCTTGGACTCTTTTCCATTCAACCCCTGCCACCCTGGAGAAATTTTTTGATTTTTAAAGACTGAGTCCAGATATCTAGGCACTTCATCCAGCCGATCTTGGCTGGGTTAAGTGCTACTTCTTGGATGCTTTTCTACTCGACCATTGTAACCCTGTAGAAAATTTTTAAGAATTCAAAACTTAATGCCAAACGTCCAGGCGCTTCATCCAGCCGATCTTGGCTGGGTTAAGTGCTACTTCTTGGACGCTTTTTCACTCAACCATGGTAACCCTGGAGAAAAAACATCCAGGCTTCATCTAATCAATCTTGGCCGTTTAAGTTGCTACTTCTTGGACTCTTTTCCATTCAACCCCTGCCACCCTGGAGGAAATTTTTTAATTTTCAAATCCTGAGTCCAGATATCTAGGTGCTTTATCCAGCCGATCTTGGCTGGGTTAAGTGCTACTTCTTGGACGCTTTTCCACTCGACCATGGTAAGCCTAGAGAAAATTTTTAAGAATTCAAAACTTAATGCCAAACATCCAGGCTTCATCTAACCAATCTTGGCCGTGAAAGGTGCTACTTCTTGGTTTCTTTTCCATTCAACCCCTGCAACCCTGGAGAATTTTTTTAATTTTCAAAACCTGAGTCCAGATATCTAGGCGCTTCATCCAGCCGATCTTGGCTGGGTTAAGTGCTACTTCTTGGATGCTTTTCCACTCGAACATGGTAACCCTGGAGAAAATTTTTAAGAATTCAAAACTTAATGCCAAACATCCAGGCGCTTCATCTAGCTAATCTTGGCGTGAAAGGTGCTACTTCTTGGACTCTTTTCCATTCAACCCCTGCCACCCTGGAGAAATTTTTTTAATTTTCAAAGCAAAAGTCCAAGCGTCAGGCTCTTCATCCAGCCGATCTTGGCTGGGTTAAGTGCTACTTCTTGACGCTTTTCCACTCGACCATGGTAACCCTGGAGAAAATTTTTAAGAATTCAAAACTTAATGCCAAACATCCAGGCTTCATCTAACTAATCTTGGCTGTGAAAGGTGCTACTTCTTGAACTCTTTTCAAGTCAAACCCTGCCAACCTGGAGGAAATTTTTAAATTTTCAAAGCAAAAGTCCAAGCGTCAGGCGCTTCCTCCAGCCGATCTTGGCTGGGTTAAGTGCTACTTCTTGGGCGCTTTTCCACTCGATCATGGTAACCCTAGAGAAAATTTTTAAGAATTCAAAACTTAATACCAAATATCCAGGCTTCATCTAACCAATCTTGGCCGTGAAAGGTGCTACTTCTTGAACTCTTTTCAATTCAACCCCTGCCACCCTGGTGGAATTTTTTTAATTTTCAAAACCTGAGTCCAGATATCTAGGCGCTTCTTCCAGCCGATCTTGGCTGGGTTAAGTGCTACTTCTTGGGACGCTTTTCCACTCGATCATGGTAACCCTAGAGAGAAAATTTTTAAGAATTCAAAACTTAAAGCCAAACATTCAGGCACTTCATCTAGCCAATTTTGGCCGTGAAAGGTGCTACTTCTTGGACTCTTTTCCATTCAACCGCTGCCACCCTGGAGAAATTTTTAAATTTTCAAAGCAAAGTCCAAACATCCAGGCGCTTCATCCAGCTAAACTTGGCTTGGTTAAGTTCTATTTCTTGGGCGCTTTTCCACTCGTCCATGGTAACCCTGGAGAAAATTTTAAGAATTCAAAACTTAATGCCAAACATCCAGGCTTCATCTAGCCAATGTTGGCTGTGAAAGGTGCTACTTCTTGGACTCTTTTCCATTGAACCCCTGCCACCCTGGAGGAATTTTTTTAATTTTCAAAACCTGAGTCCAGATATCTAGGCGCTTCATCCAGTTGATCTTGGCTGGGTTAAGTGCTACTTCTTGACGCTTTTCCACTCGACCACGGTAACCCTGGAGAAAATGTTTAAGAATTCAAAACTTAATGCCAAACATTCAGGCACTTCATCTAGCCAATTTTGGCCGTGAAAGGTGCTACTTCTTGGACTCTTTTCCATTCAACCGCTGCCACCCTGGAGAAATTTTAAATTTTCAAAGCAAAGTCCAAACATCCAGGCGCTTCATCCAGCTAAACTTGGCTTGGTTAAGTTCTATTTCTTGGGCGCTTTTCCACTCGTCCATGGTAACCCTGGAGAAAATTTTTAAGAATTCAAAACTTAATGCCAAACATCCAGGCTTCATCTAGCCAATGTTGGCTGTGAAAGGTGCTACTTCTTGGACTCTTTTCCATTGAACCCCTGCCACCCTGGAGGAATTTTTTTTTAATTTTCAAAACCTGAGTCCAGATATCTAGGCGCGTCATCCAGTTGATCTTGGCTGGGTTAAGTGCTACTTCTTGGACGCTTTTCCACTCGACCACGCGGTAACCCTGGAGAAAATGTTTAAGAATTCAAAACTTAATGCCAAACATCCAGGCTTCATCTAACCAATCTTGGCCGTGAAAGGTGCTACTTCTTGAACTCTTTTCATTTCAAACCCTGCCAACCTGGAGAAATTTTTAATTTTCAAAACCTGAGTCCAGATATCTAGGCGCTTCATCCAGCCGATCTTGGCTGGGTTAAGTGCTACTTCTTGGACACTTTTCCACTCGACCATGCTAACCCTGGAGAAAATTTTTAAGAATTCAAAACTTAATGCCAAACATCCAGGCTTCATCTAGCCAATCTTGGCCGTGAAAGGTGCTATTTCTTGGACTCTTTTCCATTCAACCCCTGCCACCCTGGAGAAATTTTTGATTTTTAAAGACTGAGTCCAGATATCTAGGCGCTTCATCCAGCCGATCTTGGCTGGGTTAAGTGCTACTTCTTGGATGCTTTTCTACTCGACCATGGTAACCCTGTAGAAAATTTTTAAGAATTCAAAACTTAACTTAATGCCAAACGTCCAGGCTTCATCTAACCAATCTTGGCGTGAAAGGTGCTACTTCTTGAACTCTTTTCAATTCAAACCCTGCCAACCTGGAGGAAATTTTTTAAATTTTCAAAGCAAAAAGTCCAAACGTCCAGGCGCTTCATCCAGCCGATCTTGGCTGGGTTAAGTGCTACTTCTTGGACGCTTTACCACTCAACCATGGTAACCCTGGTGAAAAAACATCCAGGCTTCATCTAATCAATCTTGGCCGTGAAAGTTGCTACTTCTTGGACTCTTTTCCATTCAACACCTGCCACCCTGGAGAAATTTTTAATTTTCAAATCCTGAGTCCAGATATCTAGGTGCTTCATCCAGCCGATCTTGGCTGGGTTAAGTGCTACTTCTTGGACGCTTTTCCACTCAACCATGGTAAGCCTAGAGAAAATTTTTAAGAATTCAAAACTTAATGCCAAACATCCAGGCTTCATCTAACCAATCTTGGCCGTGAAAGGTGCTACTTCTTGGTTTCTTTTCCATTCAACCCCTGCAACCCTGGAGGAATTTTTTTTAATTTTCAAAACCTGAGTCCAGATATCTAGGCGCTTCATCCAGCCGATCTTGGCTGGGTTAAGTGCTACTTCTTGGATGCTTTTCCACTCGAACATGGTAACCCTGGAGAAAATTTTTAAGAATTCAAAACTTAATGCCAAACATCCAGGCGCTTCATCTAGCTAATCTTGGCCGTGAAAGGTGCTACTTCTTGGACTCTTTTCCATTCAACCCCTGCCACCCTGGAGAAATTTTTTAATTTTTCAAAGCAAAAGTCCAAACGTCAGGCTCTTCATCCAGCCGATCTTGGCTGGGTTAAGTGCTACTTCTTGGACGCTTTTCCACTCGACCATGGTAACCCTGGAGAAAATTTTTAAGAATTCAAAACTTAATGCCAAACATCCAGGCTTCATCTAACTAATCTTGGCTGTGAAAGGTGCTACTTCTTGAACTCTTTTCAAGTCAAACCCTGCCAACCTGGAGGAAATTTTTAAATTTTCAAAGCAAAAGTCCAAACATCCAGGCGCTTCCTCCAGCCGATCTTGGCTGGGTTAAGTGCTACTTCTTGGACGCTTTTCCACTCGATCATGGTAACCCTAGAGAAAATTTTTAAGAATTCAAAACTTAATACCAAACATCCAGGCTTCATCTAACCAATCTTGGCCGTGAAAGGTGCTACTTCTTGAACTCTTTTCAATTCAACCCCTGCCACCCTGGTGGAATTTTTTTAATTTTCAAAACCTGAGTCCAGATATCTAGGCGCTTCTTCCAGCTGATCTTGGCTGGGTTAAGTGCTACTTCTTGGACGCTTTTCCACTCGATCATGGTAACCCTAGAGAAAATTTTTAAAATTCAAAACTTAAAGCCAAACATTCAGGCACTTCATCTAGCCAATTTTGGCGTGAAAGGTGCTACTTCTTGGACTCTTTTCCATTCAACCGCTGCCACCCTGGAGAAATTTTTAAATTTTCAAAGCAAAAGTCCAAACATCCAGGCGCTTCATCCAGCTAAACTTGGCTTGGTTAAGTTCTATTTCTTGGACGCTTTTCCACTCGTCCATGGTAACCCTGGAGAAAATTTTTAAGAATTCAAAACTTAATGCCAAACATCCAGGCTTCATCTAGCCAATGTTGGCTGTGAAAGGTGCTACTTCTTGGACTCTTTTCCATTGAACCCCTGCCACCCTGGAGAAATTTTTTTAATTTTCAAAACCTGAGTCCAGATATCTAGGCGCTTCATCCAGTTGATCTTGGCTGGGTTAAGTGCTACTTCTTCTTGGACGCTTTTCCACTCGACCACGGTAACCCTGGAGAAAATGTTTAAGAATTCAAAACTTAATGCCAAACATTCAGGCACTTCATCTAGCCAATTTTGGCCGTGAAAGGTGCTACTTCTTGGACTCTTTTCCATTCAACGCTGCCACCCTGGAGAAATTTTTAAATTTTCAAAGCAAAAGTCCAAACATCCAGGCGCTTCATCCAGCTAAACTTGGCTTGGTTAAGTTCTATTTCTTGGACGCTTTTCCACTCGTCCATGGTAACCCTGGAGAAAATTTTTAAGAATTCAAAACTTAATGCCAAACATCCAGGCTTCATCTAGCCAATGTTGGCTGTGAAAAGTGCTACTTCTTGGACTCTTTTCCATTGAACCCCTGCCACCCTGGAGGAATTTTTTTTAATTTTCAAAACCTGAGTCCAGATATCTAGGCGCTTCATCCAGTTGATCTTGGCTGGGTTAAGTGCTACTTCTTGGACGCTTTTCCACTCGACCACGGTAACCCTGGAGAAAATGTTTAAGAATTCAAAACTTAATGCCAAACATCCAGGCTTCATCTAACCAATCTTGGCGTGAAAGGTGCTACTTCTTGAACTCTTTTCATTTCAAACCCTGCCAACCTGGAGAAATTTTTAATTTTCAAAACCTGACTCCAGATATCTAGGCGCTTCATCCCGCCGATCTTGGCTGGGTTAAGTGCTACTTCTTGGGCGGCTTTACCACTCGACCATGGTAACCCTGGAGAAAATTTTTAAGAATTCAAAACTTAATGCCAAACATCCAGGCTTCATCTAACCAATCTTGGCGTGTGAAAGCTGCTACTTCTTGGACTCTTTTCCATTCAACCCATGCCACCCTGGAGAAATTTTTTAATTTTCAAAGCGAAAGTCCAAACATCCAGGCGCTTCATTAAGCCGATCTTGGCTGGGTTAAGTGCTACTTCTTGAGCAGCTTTACCACTCGACCATGGTAACCCTTGAGAAAATTTTTAAGAATTCAAAACTTAATGCCAAACATCCAGGCTTCATCTAACCAATCTTGGCCGTGAAAGGTGCTACTTCTTGGACTCTTTTCCATTCAACCCCTGCCACCCTGGAGAAATTTTTAATTTTCAAAGCGAAAGTCCAAACATCCAGGCGCTTCATTAAGCCGATCTTGGCTGGGTTAAGTGCTACTTCTTGGGCGCTTTACCACTCGACCCTTGCCACCCTGGAGAAATTTTTAATTTTTAAAGCGAAAGTCCAAAGCGTCCAGGCGCTTCATCCAACCGATCTTGGCTGGGTTAAGTGCTACTTCTTGGAAGCTTTTCCACTCGACCATGGTAACCCTGGAGAAAATTTTTAAGAATTCAAAACTTAATGCCAAACATCCAGGCTTCATCTAAGAAATCTTGGCCGTGAAAGGTGCTACTTCTTGGACTCTTTTCCATTCAACCCCTGCCACCCTGGAGAAAATTTTTAATTTTCAAAGCCTGAGCCCAGATATCTAGGCGCTTCATCCAGCCGATCTTGGCTGGGTTAAGTGCTACTTCTTGAGCAGCTTTTCCACTCGACCATGGTAACCCTGGGAAAAAATTTTAAGAATTCAAGACTTAATGCCAAACATCCAGGCTTCATCTAACCAATCTTGGCGTGAAAGTTGCTACTTCATGGACTCTTTTCAATTCAACCCCTGCCACCCTGGAGAAATTTTTAATTTTCAAAACCTGAGTCCAGATATCTAGGCGCTTCATCCAGCCGATCTTGGCTGGGTTAAGTGCTACTTCTTGGACGCTTTTCCACTCGTCCAAGGTATACCTGGAGAAAATTTTTAAGAATTCAAAACTTAATGCCAAACATCCAGGCTTCATCTAACCAATCTTGGCCGTGAAAGGTGCTACTTCTTGGACTCTTTCCATTCAACCCCTGCCACCCTGGAGAAATTTTTTAATTTTCAAAGCCTGAGCCCAGATATCTAGGCGCTTCATCCAGCCGATCTTGGCTGGGTTAAGTGCTACTTCTTGAACGCTTTTCCACTCAACCATGGTAACCCTGGAGAAAATTTTTAAGAATTCAAGACTTAATGCCAAACATCCAGGAGCTTCATCTAGCCATTCTTTTTCCGTGAAAGGTGCTACTTCTTGGACTCATTTCCACTCACCCTTTGCCACCCTGGAGAAATTTTTAATTTTTAAGCGAAAGTCCAAACGTCCAGGCGCTTCATCCAGCCAAAGTTGGCTGGGTTAAGTGCTACTTCTTGGACGCTTTTCCACTCAACCATGGTAACCCTGGAGAAAATTTTTAAGAATTCAAAACTTAATGCCAAACATCCAGGCTTCATCTAACCAATCTTGGCCGTGAAAGGTGCTACTTCTTGGACTCTTTTCCATTCAACCCCTGCCACCCTGGAGAATTTTTTTAATTTTCAAAGACTGAGTCCAGATATCTGGCGCTTCATCCAGCCGATCTTGGCTGGGTTAAGTGCTACTTCTTAAGCTTTTCCACTCGACCATGGTAACCCTGGAGAAAATTTTTAAGAATTCAAAACTTAATGCCAAACATCCAGGCTTCATCTAGCCAATCTTTTTCCGTGAAAGGTGCTACTTCTTGGACTCATTTCCACTCAACCCTTGCCACCCTGGAGAAATTTTTAATTTTTAAAGCAAAAGTCCAAACGTCAAGCGCTTCATCCAGCCGATCTTGGCTGGGTTAAGTGCTACTTCTTGGACGCTTTACCGACTCAACCATGGTAACCCTGGAGAAAATTTTTAAGAATTCAAAACTTAATGCCAAACATCCAGGCTTCATCTAGCCAATCTTTTTCCGTGAAAGGTGCTACTTCTTGGACTCATTTCCACTCAACCCCTTGCCACCCTGGAGAAATTTTTTTAATTTTTAAAGCAAAAGTCCAAGCGTCCAGGCGCTTCATCCAGCCGATCTTGGCTGGGTTAAGTGCTACTTCTTGGACGCTTTTCCACTCAACCATGGTAATCCTGGAGAAAATTTTTAAGAATTCAAAACTTAATGCCAAACATCCAGGCTTCATCTAACCAATATTGGCGTGAAAGGTGCTACTTCTTGGACTTTTTTCCATTCAACCCCTGCCACCCTGGAGAAATTTTTAATTTTCAAAGCGAAAGTCCAAACAACCAGGCGCTTCATCCAGCCGATCTTGGCTGGGTTAAGTGCTACTTCTTGAGCGCTTTACCACTCGACCATGGTAACCCTTGAGAAAATTTTTAAAAATTCAAAACTTAATGCCAAACATCCAGGCTTCATCTAACCAATCTTGGCGTGAAAGGTGCTACTTCTTGGACTCTTTTCCATTCAACCCCTGCCACCCTGGAAGAAATTTTTAATTTTCAAGCGAAAGTCCATACATCCAGGCGCTTCATTAAGCCGATCTTGGCTGGGTTAAGTGCTACTTCTTGGGCGCTTTACCACTCGACCATGGTAACCCTGGAGAAAATTTTTAAGAATTCAAAACTTAATGCCAAACATCCAGGCGCTTCATCTAGCCAATCTTGGTCGTGAAAGGTGCTACTTCTTGGACTCTTTTCCATTCAACCCCTGTCACCCTGGAGAAACTTTTTTAATTTTTAAAGCCTGAGTCCAGATATCTAGGCGCTTCATCCAGCCGATCTTGGCTGGTTTAAGTGCTACTTCTTGGACGCTTTACCACTCGACCACGATAACCCTGGAGAAAAATTTTAAGAATTCAAAACTTAATGCCAAACACCCAGGCTTCATCTAACCAATCTTGGCGTGAAAGGTGCTACTTGTTGGACTCTTTTCCATTCAACCCCTGCCACCCTGAAGGAAATTTTTTAATTTTCAAAACCTGAGTCCAGATATCTAGGCGCTTCATCCAGCCGATCTTGGCTGGGTTAAGTGCTACTTCTTGGACGCTTTTCCAATTGTCCAAGGTATACCTGGAGGAAATTTTTAAGAATTCAAAACTTACTGCCAAACATCCAGGCTTCATCTAGTCAATCTTTTTCCGTGAAAGGTGCTACTTCTTGGACTCATTTCCACTCAACCCTTGCCACCCTGGAGGAATTTTATAAATTTTTAAAGCGAAAGTCCAAACGTCCAGGTGCTTCATCCAGCCGATCTTGGCTGGGTTAAGTGCTACTTCTTCTATGCTTTACCACTCGACCATGGTAACCCTTGAGAAAATTTTTAAGAATTCAAGACTTAATGCCAAACATCCAGGCTTCATCTAACCAATCTTGGCGTGAAAGTTGCTACTTCATGGACTCTTTTTCAATTCAACCCCTGCCACCCTGGAGGAAATTTTTTAATTTTCAAAACCTGAGTCCAGATATCTAGGCGCTTCATCCAGCCGATCTTGGCTGGGTTAAGTGCTACTTCTTGGACGCTTTTCCACTCGACCAAGGTATCCCTGGAGAAAATTTTTAAGAATTCAAAACTTAATGCCAAACATCCAGGCGCTTCATCTAGCCAATCTTGGCGTGAAAGGTGCTACTTCTTGGACTCTTTTCCATTCAACCCCTGCCACCTTGGAGGAAATGTTTTATTTTTAAAGCGAAAGTCCAAGCGTCCAGGCGCTTCATCCAGCCGATCTTGGCTGGGTTAAGTGCTACTTCTTAGACGCTTTTCCACTCGACCATGGTAACCCTGGAGAAAATTTTTAAGAATTCAAAACTTAATGCCAAACATCCAGGCTTCATCTAACCAATCTTGGCCGTAAAAGGTGCTACTTCTTGGACTCTTTTCCATTCAACCCCTGCCACCCTGGAGAAATTTTTGAATTTTCAAAACCTGAGTCCAGATATCTAGGCGCTTCATCCTGCCGATCTTGGCTGGGTTAAGTGCTACTTCTTGGACGCTTTACCACTCGACCATGGTAACCCTGGAGAAAATTTTTAAGAATTCAAAACTTAATGCCAAACATCCAGGTGCTTCATCTAGCCAATCTTGGCCGTGAAAGTTGTTACTTCTTGGACTCTTTTCCATTCAACCCCTGCCACCCTGGAGAAACTTTTTAATTTTCAAAGCCTGAGTCCAGATATCTAGGCGCTTCATCCAGCTGATCTTGGCTGGGTTAAGTGCTACTTCTTGGACGCTTTACCACTCGACCACGATAACCCTGGAGAAAATTTTTAAGAATTCAAAACTTAATGCCAAACATCCAGGCTTCATCTAACCAATCTTGGCTGTGAAAGTTTCTACTTCTTGGACTCTTTCCATTCAACCCCTGCCACCCTGGAGAATTTTTTTAATTTTCAAAGACTGAGTCCAGATATCTGGCGCTTCATCCAGCCCGATCTTGGCTGGGTTAAGTGCTACTTCTTGAAGCTTTTCCACTCGACCATGGTAACCCTGGAGAAAATTTTTAAGAATTCAAAACTTAATGCCAAACATCCAGGCTTCTTCTAACCAATCTTGGCCGTGAAAGGTGCTACTTCTTGGACTCTTTTCCATTCAACCCCTGCCACCCTGGAGGAAATTTTTTAATTTTCAAAGTGAAAGACAAACATCCAGGCGCTTCATTAAGCCGATCTTGGCTGGGTTAAGTGCTACTTCTTGGACGCTTTACCACTCGACCATGGTAACCCTGGAGAAAATTTTTAAGAATTCAAAACTTAATGCCAAACATCCAGGCGCTTCATCTAGCCAATCTTGGCCGTGAAAGTTGCTACTTCTTGGACTCTTTTCCATTCAACCCCTGCCACCTTGGAGAAACTTTTTTAATTTTTCAAGCCTGAGTCCAGATATCTAGGCGCTTCATCCAGCTGATCTTGGCTGGGTTAAGTGCTACTTCTTGGACGCTTTACCACTCGACCACGATAACCCTGGAGAAAATTTTTAAGAATTCAAAACTTAATGCCAAACATCCAGGCTTCATCTAACCAATCTTGGCCGTGAAAGTTTCTACTTCTTGGACTCTTTTCCATTCAACCCCTGCCACCCTGGAGAATTTTTTTAATTTTCAAAGACTGAGTCCAGATATCTAGGCGCTTCATCCAGCCGATCTTGGCTGGGTTAAGTGCTACTTCTTGGGACGCTTTTCCACTCGATCATGGTAACTCTAGAGAAAATTTTTAAGAATTCAAAACTTAAAACCAAACTTTCAGGCACTTCATCTAGCCAATTTTGGCCGTGAAAGGTGCTACTTCATGGACTCTTTTCCATTCAACCTCTACCACCCTAGAGGAAATTTTTTAATTTTCAAAACCTTAGTCCAGATATCTAGGCGCTTCATCCCGCCGATCTTGGCTGGGTTAAGTGCTACTTCTTGGACGCTTTTCCACTCGACCAAGGTATCCCTGGAGAAAATTTTTAAGAATTCAAAACTTAAATCCAAACATCCAGGCTTCATCTAGCCAATCTTTTTCCGTGAAAGGTGCTACTTCTTGGACTCATTTCCACTCAACCCTTGCCACCCTGGAGGAAATTTATTAATTTTTAAGCGAAGGTCCAAACGTCCAGGCGCTTCATCCAGCCGATCTTGGCTGGGTTAAGTGCTACTTCTTGGAGACGTTTCCACTCGACCATGGTAACCCTGGAGAAAATTTTTAAGAATTCAAAACTTAATGCCAAACATCCAGGCTTCATCTAACCAATCTTGGCCGTGAAAGATGCTACTTCTTGGATTCTTTTCCATTCAACCCCTGCCACCCTGGAGAAATTTTTAAATTTTGAAAGCAAAAGACCAAGCGTCCAGGCGCTTCATCCTGCCGATCTTGGCGGGGTTAAGTGCTACTTCTTGTATGCTTTTCCACTCGACCATGGTAACCCTGGAGAAAATTTTTAAGAATTCAAAACTTAATGCCAAACATCCAGGCTACATCTAGCCAATCTTTTTCTGTGAAAGGTGCTACTTCTTGGAATCTTTTCCACTCAACCCCTGCCACCCTGGAGGAAATTTTTTAATTTTCAAAACCTGAGTCCAGATATCTAGGTGCTTCATCCAGTCGATCTTGGCTGGGTTAAGTGCTACTTCTTGGACGCTTTACCACTCGACCATGGTAACCCTGGAGAAAATTTTTAAGAATTCAAAACTTAATGCCAAACATCCAAACTTCATCTAGCCAATATTGGCTGTGAAAGGTGCTACTTCTTGGACTCTTTTCCATTCAACCCCTGCCACCCTGGAGGAATTTTTTTAATTTTCAAAACCTGAGTCCAGATATCTAGGCGCTTCATCCAGTCGATCTTGGCTGGGTTAAGTGCTACCTCTTGGACGCTTTTCCGCTCGACCATGGTAACCCTGGAGAAAATGTTTAAGAATTCAAAACTTAATGCCAAACATCCAGGCGCTTCATCTAGCCAATCTTGGCCGTGAAAGGTGCTACTTCTTGGTTTCTTTTCCATTCAACCCCTGCAACCCTAGAGAAATTTTTTAATTTTCAAAACCTGAGTCCAGATATCTAGGCGCTTCATCCAGCCGATCTTGGCTGGGTTAAGTGCTACTTCTTGAACGCTTTTCCACTCGACCATGGTAACCCTGGAGAAAATTTTTAAAATTCAGAAATTTAAAGCCAAACATCCAGGCACTTCATCTAGCCAATTTTGACCGTGAAAGGTGCTACTTCTCGGACTCTTTTCCATTCAACCGTTGCCACCCTGGAGAAATTTTTAAATTTTCAAAGCAAAAGTCCAAACATCTAGGCGCTTCATCCAGCCGATCTTGGCTGGGTTAAGTGCTACTTTTGACGCTTTTCCCCACTCGACTATGGTAACCCTGGAGAAAATTTTTAAGAATTCAAAACTTAATGCCAAACATCCAGGCTTCATCTAGCCAATATTGGCTGTGAAAGGTGCTACTTTTGGACTCTTTTCCATTCAACCCCTGCCACCCTGGAGAAATTTTTAAATTTTGAAAGCAAAGTCCAAACGTCCAGGCGCTTCATCCAGCCGATCTTGGCTGGGTTAAGTGCTACCTCTTGGACGCTTTTCCACTCGACCATGGTAACCCTGGAGAAAATGTTTAAGAATTCAAAACTTAATGCCAAACATCCAGGCGCTTCATCTAGCCAATCTTGGCCGTGAAAGGTACTACTTCTTGGACTCTTTTCCATTCAACCCTTGCCACCCTGGAGAAATTTTTAAATTTTGAAAGCAAAAGACCAAACGTCCAGGCGCTTCATCCAGCCGATCTTGGCGGGGTTAAGTGCTACTTCTTGTATGCTTTTCCACTCGACCATGGTAACCCTGGAGAAAATTTTTAAAATTCAAAACTTAATGCCAAACATCCAGGCTACATCTAGCCAATCTTTTCTGTGAAAGGTGCTACTTCTTGGAATCTTTTCCACTCAACCCCTGCCACCCTGGAGAAATTTTTAAATTTTCAAAACCTGAGTCCAGATATCTAGGTGCTTCATCCAGCCTATCTTGGCTGGGTTAGAGTGCTACTTCTTGGACGCTTTTCCACTCGACCATGGTAACCCTGGAGAAAATTTTAAGAATTCAAAACTTAATGCCAAACATCCAGGCTTCATCTAGCCAATATTGGCTGTGAAAGGTGCTACTTCTCGGACTCTTTTCCATTCAACCCCTGCCACCCTGGAGGAAATTTTTTAATTTTCAAAACCTGAGTCCAGATATCTAGGCGCTTCATCCAGTCGATCTTGGCTGGGTTAAGTGCTACTTCTTGGACGCTTTTCCACTCGATCATGGTAACCCTGGAGAAAATGTTTAAGGAATTCAAAACTTAATGCCAAAATTCCAGGCACTTCATCTAGCCAATCTTGGCCGTGAAAGGTGCTACTTCTTGGACTCTTTTCCATTCAACCCCTGCCACCCTGGAGAAATTTTTTAATTTTCAAAGCGAAAGTCCAAACATCCAGGCGCTTCATTAAGCTTGCGATCTTGGCTGGGTTAAGTGCTACTTCTTGGGCGCTTTACCCACTCGACCCTTGCCACCCTGGAGAAATTTTTAATTTTTAAAGCCGAAAGTCCAAGCGTCCAGGCGCTTCATCCAGCCGATCTTGGCTGGGTTAAGTGCTACTTCTTGGGCAGCTTTTCCACTCAACCATGGTAACCCTGAGAAAATTTTAAGAATTCAAAACTTAATGCCAAACATCCAGGCTTCATCTAACCAATCTTGGCCGTGAAAGGTGCTACTTCTTGGACTCTTTTCCATTCAACCCCTGCCACCCTGGAGAAAATTTTTAATTTTCAAAGCCTGAGTCCAGATATCTAGGCGCTTCATCCAGCTGATCTTGGCTGGGTTAAGTGGTACTTCTTGGAATGACTTTACCACTCGACCATGGTAACCCTGGAGAAGAAATTTTAAGAATTAAAACTTAATGCCAAACATCCAGGCGCTTCATCTAGCCAATCTTGGCCGTGAAAGTTGTTACTTCTTGGACTCTTTTCCATTTAGCCCCTGCCACCCTGGAGGAAACTTTTTAATTTTTCAAGCCTGAGTCCAGATATCTAGGCGCCATCCAGCTGATCTTGGCTGGGTTAAGTGCTACTTCTTGGACTTTACCATATTTACACGATGACCCTGGAGAAAATTTTTAAGAATTCAAAACTTAATGCCAACATCCAGGCTTCATCTAACCAATCTTGGCTGTGAAAGTTTCTACTTGGACTCTTTTTTGTTCAACCTGCCACCCTGGAGAGGAATTTTTAATTTTTCAAGGCAGAGTCCAGATGTCTGAAGCTCATCCGCGATCTTGGCTGGGTTAAGTGCTACTTCTTGAAGCTTTTCCTCGACCATAGTAACCCTGGGAGAAAATTTTAAAGAATTCAAAACTTAATGCCAAACATCCAGGCTTCTTCCTAACCAATCTCTTGGCACGTGAAGAGTGCTACTTCTTGGGCCTCTTTCCATTCTTACCTGCCACCCTGGAGAAATTTTTTTAATTTCAAAACCCCTGAGTCCCAGATATCCTGGCGCTTCATTCCATGATCTTGGCTGGGTTAAGTGCTACTTCTTGGGTAGCTTTTCCACTCATCCAGTATCCCTGGAAAATTTTTAAAATTCAAAACTTAATGCCAAACATCCAGGCTTCATCTAGCCAATCTTTTTCCGTGAGTGCTACTTCTTGGACTCATTTCCACTCAGCCCTTGCCACCCTGGAGAAATTTATTAATTTTTTAAAGCGAAGGTCAAGCATCGGCGCTGTCCAGCCGATCTTGGCTGGGTTAAGTGCTAACTAACTGGAGACGTTTCCCACTCGACCATGGTAACCCTGGAAAAATTGCAGAATTCAAAACTTAATGCCAAACATCAGGCCATCCTAACCAATCTTGGCACGTGGAAAGATGCTTCTTGGATTCTTTTCCATTCAGCCCTGCCACCTGGAGAAATTTTTAGAATTTTGAGAAAGCAAAGATGGCGATCCAGCGCTTCATCCTGCACGATCTTGGCGGGGTTAAGTGCTACTTCTTCTTGTCTTTTCACTCGACCATGGTAACCCTGGAGAAAATTTTTAAAAATTCAAAACTTAATACCGACATCCAGGCTACATCTAGCCAATCTTTTTCTGTGAAGGTGCTGCACTTCTTGGAATCTTTTCCACTCAACCCTGCCACCCTGGAGAATTTTAATTTTCAAAACCTGAGTCAGATATCTGGTGCTTCATCAGTCACGATCTTGGCTGGAGTTAGGAAAGTGCTATACCATGTGGGCCTTTACCACTGGAAACCATAGTAACCCTGGAGAAAATTTTTAAGAATTCAAAACAATGCCAAACATCCAAGCTTCATCTGTGTGTGGCTGTGAAAGTGCCTACTTCTTGGACTCTTTCCATTCAACCCACCACCACCCTGGAGAATTTTTTAATTTCAAAACCTGAGTCCAGATATCTAGGCGCTTCATCCAGTCGATCTTGGCTGGGTTAAGTGCTACCTCTTCAGGCGACTTTTCCGCTCGACCATAAAGTAACCCTGGAGAAAATGTTTAAGAAATTCAAGGCAATGCCAAACATCAAGCTTCATCTAGCCAATGTGGCTGTGAAAGGTGCTACTTCTTGGACTCTTTTCATTCAACCTGCCACCTGGAGAATTTTTAATTTTCAAGCCTGAGTCCAGATATCTGGCGCTTCATCCAGTCGATCTTGGCTGGGTTAAGTGCTACCTCTTCGGAGCGCTTTTCCGCTCGACCACTTAAGTGGCTTAACCCTGGGAGAAAATGTTTAGAGAATTCCAAAAGCTTAATGCCAAACATCCAGGCGCTTCATCTAGCCAATCTTAGCGTGAGTGCTACTTCTTGGTTTCTTTTTCATTCAACCCCTGCCCAACCCTAGAGAATTTTTTTATTTTCAAAGCCTGAGTCCAGATATCTGGTGCTTCATCAGCGATCTTGGCTGGGTTAAGTGCTACTTCTTCTGGGCGGCGCTTTTCCACTCGACCATGGTAACCCTGGAGAAAATTTTTAAGAATTCGAAATTTAAAGCCAAACATCCAGGCACTTCATCTAGCCAATTTTGACCGTGAAAGGTGCTACTTCTCGGACTCTTTTCCATTCAACCGTTGCCACCCTGGAGAAATTTTTTAAATTTTCAAAGCAAAGTCCAAACATCTAGGCGCTTCATCCAGCCGATCTTGGCTGGGTTAAGTGCTACTTTTTGGACGCTTTTCCACTCGACTATGGTAACCCTGGAGAAAATTTTTAAGAATTCAAAACTTAATGCCAAACATCCAGGCTTCATCTAGCCAATATTGGCTGTGAAAGGTGCTACTTTTTGGACTCTTTTCCATTCAACCCCTGCCACCCTGGAGGAAATTTTTAAATTTTGAAAGCAAAAGTCCAAACGTCCAGGCGCTTCATCCAGCCGATCTTGGCTGGGTTAAGTGCTACCTCTTGGACGCTTTTCCACTCGACCATGGTAACCCTGGAGAAAATGTTTAAGAATTCAAAACTTAATGCCAAACATCCAGGCGCTTCATCTAGCCAATCTTGGCCGTGAAAGGTGCTACTTCTTGGACTCTTTTCCATTCAACCCTTGCCACCCTGGAGGAAATTTTTAAATTTTGAAAGCAAAAGACCAAACGTCCAGGCGCTTCATCCAGCCGATCTTGGCGGGGTTAAGTGCTACTTCTTGTATACTTTTCCACTCGACCATGGTAACCCTGGAGAAAATTTTTAAGAATTCAAAACTTAATGCCAAACATCCAGGCTACATCTAGCCAATCTTTTTCTGTGAAAGGTGCTACTTCTTGGAATCTTTTCCACTCAACCCCTGCCACCCTGGAGGAAATTTTTTTAATTTTCAAAACCTGAGTCCAGATATCTAGGTGCTTCATCCAGCCGATCTTGGCTGGGTTAAGTGCTACTTCTTGACGCTTTTCCACTCGACCATGGTAACCCTGGAGAAAATTTTTAAGAATTCAAAACTTAATGCCAAACATCCAGGCTTCATCTAGCCAATATTGGCTGTGAAAGGTGCTACTTATCGGACTCTTTTCCATTCAACCCCTGCCACCCTGGAGAAAATTTTTAATTTTCAAAACCTGAGTCCAGATATCTAGGCGCTTCATCCAGTCGATCTTGGCTGGGTTAAGTGCTACTTCTTGGGCGCTTTTCCACTCGATCATGGTAACCCTGGAGAAAATGTTTAAGAATTCAAAACTTAATGCCAAAATTCCAGGCACTTCATCTAGCCAATCTTGGCCGTGAAAGGTGCTACTTCTTGGACTCTTTTCCATTCAACCCTGCCACCCTGGAGGAAATTTTTAATTTTCAAAGCGAAAGTCCAAACATCCAGGCGCTTCATTAAGCCGATCTTGGCTGGGTTAAGTGCTACTTCTTGGGCGCTTTACCACTCGACCCTTGCCACCCTGGAGAAAATTTTTTAATTTTTAAGCGAAAGTCCAAACGTCCAGGCGCTTCATCCAGCCGATCTTGGCTGGGTTAAGTGCTACTTCTTGGACGCTTTTCCACTCAACCATGGTAACCCTGGAGAAAATTTTTAAGAATTCAAAACTTAATGCCAAACATCCAGGCTTCATCTAACCAATCTTGGCCGTGAAAGGTGCTACTTCTTGGACTCTTTTCCATTCAACCCTGCCACCCTGGAGGAAATTTTTAATTTTCAAAGCCTGAGTCCAGATATCTAGGCGCTTCATCCAGCTGATCTTGGCTGGGTTAAGTGGTACTTCTTGGACGCTTTACCACTCGACCACGATAACCCTGGAGAAAATTTTTAAAATTCAAAACTTAATGCCAAACATCCAGGCTTCATCTAGCCAATCTTTTACCGTGAAAGGTGCTACTTCTTGGACTCATTTCCACTCAACCCTTGTCACCCTGGAGGAAATTTTTAATTTTTTAAGCGAAAGTCCAAACGTCTAGCGCTTCTACCAGCCGATCTTGGCTGGGTTAAGTGCTACTTCTTGAACGCTTTACCACTCGACCATGGTAACCCTGGAGAAAATTTTTAAGAATTCAAGACTTAATGCCAAACATCCAGGCTTCATCTAACCAATCTTGGCCGTGAAAGGTGCTACTTCATGGACTCTTTTCAATTCAACCCCTGCCACCCTGGAGGAAATTTTTTAATTTTCAAAACCTGAGTCCAGATATCTAGGCGCTTCATCCAGCCGATCTTGGCTGGGTTAAGTGCTACTTCTTGGACGCTTTTCCACTCGTCCAAGGTATACCTGGAGAAAAATTTTAAGAATTCAAAACTTAATGCCAAACATCCAGGCTTCATCTAACCAATCTTGGCCGTGAAAGGTGCTACTTATTGGACTCTTTTCCATTCAACCCCTGCCACCCTGGAGAAATTTTTTAATTTTCAAAGCCTGAGCCCAGATATCTAGGCGCTTCATCCAGCCGATCTTGGCTGGGTTAAGTGCTACTTCTTGAACTTTTCCACTCAACCATGGTAACCCTGGAGAAAATTTTTAAGAATTCAAGACTTAATGCCAAACATCCAGGAGCTTCATCTAGCCATTCTTTTTCCGTGAAAGGTGCTACTTCTTGGACTCATTTCCACTCACCCCTTGCCACCCTGGAGAAAATTTTTAATTTTTAAAGCGAAAGTCCAAACGTCCAGGCGCTTCATCCAGCCAAAGTTGGCTGGGTTAAGTGCTACTTCTTGGACGCTTTTCCACTCAACCATGGTAACCCTGGAGAAAATTTTTAAGAATTCAAAACTTAATGCCAAACATCCAGGCTTCATCTAACCAATCTTGGCCGTGAAAGGTGCTACTTCTTGGACTCTTTTCCATTCAACCCCTGCCACCCTGGAGGAATTTTTTTTAATTTTCAAAGACTGAGTCCAGATATCTAGGCGCTTCATCCAGCCGATCTTGGCTGGGTTAAGTGCTACTTCTTAGAAGCTTTTCCACTCGACCATGGTAACCCTGGAGAAAATTTTTAAGAATTCAAAACTTAATGCCAAACATCCAGGCTTCATCTAGCCAATCTTTTCCGTGAAAGGTGCTACTTCTTGGACTCATTTCCACTCAACCCTTGCCACCCTGGAGGAAATTTTTTAATTTTTAAAGCAAAAGTCCAAACGTCCAAGCGCTTCATCCAGCCGATCTTGGCTGGGTTAAGTGCTACTTCTTGACGCTTTTCGACTCAACCATGGTAACCCTGGAGAAAATTTTTAAGAATTCAAAACTTAATGCCAAACATCCAGGCTTCTTCTAGCCAATCTTTCCGTGAAAGGTGCTACTTCTTGGACTCATTTCCACTCAACCCTTGCCACCCTGGAGGAAATTTTTTAATTTTTAAAGCAAAAGTCCAAACGTCCAGGCGCTTCATCCAGCCGATCTTGGCTGGGTTAAGTGCTACTTCTTGGACGCTTTTCCACTCAACCATGGTAACCCTGGAGAAAATTTTTAAGAATTCAAAACTTAATGCCAAACATCCAGGCTTCATCTAACCAATATTGGCCGTGAAAGGTGCTACTTCTTGGACTTTTTCCATTCAACCCCTGCCACCCTGGAGAAATTTTTTAATTTTCAAAGCGAAAGTCCAAACAACCAGGCGCTTCATCCAGCCGATCTTGGCTGGGTTAAGTGCTACTTCTTGAACGCTTTACCACTCGACCATGGTAACCCTTGAGAAAATTTTTAAGAATTCAAAACTTAATGCCAAACATCCAGGCTTCATCTAACCAATCTTGGCCGTGAAAGGTGCTACTTCTTGGACTCTTTTCCATTCAACCCCTGCCACCCTGGAAGAAATTTTTTAATTTTCAAAGCGAAAGTCCATACATCCAGGCGCTTCATTAAGCCGATCTTGGCTGGGTTAAGTGCTACTTTCTTGGGCGCTTTACCACTCGACCATGGTAACCCTGGAGAAAATTTTAAGAATTCAAAACTTAATGCCAAACATCCAGGCGCTTCATCTAGCCAATCTTGGCCGTGAAAGGTGCTACTTCTTGGACTCTTTTCCATTCAACCCCTGTCACCCTGGAGAAACTTTTTTAATTTTTAAAGCCTGAGTCCAGATATCTAGGCGCTTCATCTAGCCGATCTTGGCTGGTTTAAGTGCTACTTCTTGGACGCTTTACCACTCGACCACGATAACCCTGGAGAAAAATTTTAAGAATTCAAAACTTAATGCCAAACACCCAGGCTTCATCTAACCAATCTTGGCCGTGAAAGGTGCTACTTGTTGGACTCTTTTCCATTCAACCCCTGCCACCCTGAAGGAAATTTTTTAATTTTCAAAACCTGAGTCCAGATATCTAGGCGCTTCATCCAGCCGATCTTGGCTGGGTTAAGTGCTACTTCTTGGACGCTTTTCCAATTGTCCAAGGTATACCTGGAGGAAATTTTTAAGAATTCAAAACTTACTGCCAAACATCCAGGCTTCATCTAGTCAATCTTTTTCCGTGAAAGGTGCTACTTCTTGGACTCATTTCCACTCAACCCTTGCCACCCTGGAGGAATTTTATTAATTTTTAAAGCGAAAGTCCAAACGTCCAGGTGCTTCATCCAGCCGATCTTGGCTGGGTTAAGTGCTACTTCTTCTATGCTTTACCACTCGACCATGGTAACCCTTGAGAAAATTTTTAAGAATTCAAGACTTAATGCCAAACATCCAGGCTTCATCTAACCAATCTTGGCCGTGAAAGTTGCTACTTCATGGACTCTTTTTCAATTCAACCCCTGCCACCCTGGAGGAAATTTTTTAATTTTCAAAACCTGAGTCCAGATATCTAGGCGCTTCATCCAGCCGATCTTGGCTGGGTTAAGTGCTACTTCTTGGACGCTTTTCCACTCGACCAAGGTATCCCTGGAGAAAATTTTTAAGAATTCAAAACTTAATGCCAAACATCCAGGCGCTTCATCTAGCCAATCTTGGCCGTGAAAGGTGCTACTTCTTGGACTCTTTTCCATTCAACCCCTGCCACCTTGGAGGAAATGTTTTATTTTTAAAGCGAAAGTCCAAACGTCCAGGCGCTTCATCCAGCCGATCTTGGCTGGGTTAAGTGCTACTTCTTAGATGCTTTTCCACTCGACCATGGTAACCCTGGAGAAAATTTTTAAGAATTCAAAACTTAATGCCAAACATCCAGGCTTCATCTAACCAATCTTGGCCGTAAAAGGTGCTACTTCTTGGACTCTTTTCCATTCAACCCCTGCCACCCTGGAGGAAATTTTTGAATTTTCAAAACCTGAGTCCAGATATCTAGGCGCTTCATCCTGCCGATCTTGGCTGGGTTAAGTGCTACTTCTTGGACGCTTTACCACTCGACCATGGTAACCCTGGAGAAAATTTTTAAGAATTCAAAACTTAATGCCAAACATCCAAGCTTCATCTAGCCAATATTGGCCGTGAAAGTTGTTACTTCTTGGACTCTTTTCCATTCAACCCCTGCCACCCTGGAGAAACTTTTTTAATTTTCAAAGCCTGAGTCCAGATATCTAGGCGCTTCATCCAGCTGATCTTGGCTGGGTTAAGTGCTACTTCTTGGACGCTTTACCACTCGACCACGATAACCCTGGAGAAAATTTTTAAGAATTCAAAACTTAATGCCAAACATCCAGGCTTCATCTAACCAATCTTGGCTGTGAAAGTTTCTACTTCTTGGACTCTTTTCCATTCAACCCCTGCCACCCTGGAGGAATTTTTTTTAATTTTCAAAGACTGAGTCCAGATATCTAGGCGCTTCATCCAGCCGATCTTGGCTGGGTTAAGTGCTACTTCTTGGAAGCTTTTCCACTCGACCATGGTAACCCTGGAGAAAATTTTTAAGAATTCAAAACTTAATGCCAAACATCCAGGCTTCTTCTAACCAATCTTGGCCGTGAAAGGTGCTACTTCTTGGACTCTTTTCCATTCAACCCCTGCCACCCTGGAGGAAATTTTTTAATTTTCAAAACCTGAGTCCAGATATCTAGGCGCTTCATCCCGCCGATCTTGGCTGGGTTAAGTGCTACTTCTTGACGCTTTTCCACTCGACCAAGGTATCCCTGGAGAAAATTTTTAAGAATTCAAAACTTAATGCCAAACATCCAGGCTTCATCTAGCCAATCTTTTTCCGTGAAAGGTGCTACTTCTTGGACTCATTTCCACTCAACCCTTGCCACCCTGGAGGAAATTTATTAATTTTTAAAGCGAAGGTCCAAACGTCCAGGCGCTTCATCCAGCCGATCTTGGCTGGGTTAAGTGCTACTTCTTGGAGACGTTTCCACTCGACCATGGTAACCCTGGAGAAAATTTTTAAGAATTCAAAACTTAATGCCAAACATCCAGGCTTCATCTAACCAATCTTGGCCGTGAAAGATGCTACTTCTTGGATTCTTTTCCATTCAACCCCTGCCACCCTGGAGGAAATTTTTAAATTTTGAAAGCAAAAGACCAAACGTCCAGGCGCTTCATCCTGCCGATCTTGGCGGGGTTAAGTGCTACTTCTTGTATGCTTTTCCACTCGACCATGGTAACCCTGGAGAAAATTTTTAAGAATTCAAAACTTAATGCCAAACATCCAGGCTACATCTAGCCAATCTTTTTCTGTGAAAGGTGCTACTTCTTGAATCTTTTCCACTCAACCCCTGCCACCCTGGAGGAAATTTTTAATTTTCAAAACCTGAGTCCAGATATCTAGGTGCTTCATCCAGTCGATCTTGGCTGGGTTAAGTGCTACTTCTTGGACGCTTTACCACTCGACCATGGTAACCCTGGAGAAAATTTTTAAGAATTCAAAACTTAATGCCAAACATCCAAGCTTCATCTAGCCAATATTGGCTGTGAAAGGTGCTACTTCTTGGACTCTTTTCCATTCAACCCCTGCCACCCTGGAGGAATTTTTTTAATTTTCAAAACCTGAGTCCAGATATCTGGCGCTTCATCCAGTCGATCTTGGCTGGGTTAAGTGCTACCTCTTGGACGCTTTTCCGCTCGACCATGGTAACCCTGGAGAAAATGTTTAAGAATTCAAAACTTAATGCCAAACATCCAGGCGCTTCATCTAGCCAATCTTGGCCGTGAAAGGTGCTACTTCTTGGTTTCTTTTCCATTCAACCCCTGCAACCCTAGAGGAATTTTTTTAATTTTCAAAACCTGAGTCCAGATATCTAGGCGCTTCATCCAGCCGATCTTGGCTGGGTTAAGTGCTACTTCTTGACGCTTTTCCACTCGACCATGGTAACCCTGGAGAAAATTTTTAAGAATTCAAAATTTAAAGCCAAACATCCAGGCACTTCATCTAGTCAATCTTTTTCCGTGAAAGGTGCTACTTCTCGGACTCTTTTCCATTCAACCGTTGCCACCCTGGAGGAAATTTTTAAATTTTCAAAGCAAAAGTCCAAACATCTAGGCGCTTCATCCAGCCGATCTTGGCTGGGTTAAGTGCTACTTTTTGGACGCTTTTCCACTCGACTATGGTAACCCTGGAGAAAATTTTTAAGAATTCAAAACTTAATGCCAAACATCCAGGCTTCATCTAGCCAATATTGGCTGTGAAAGGTGCTACTTTTTGGACTCTTTTCCATTCAACCCCTGCCACCCTGGAGGAAATTTTTAAATTTTGAAAGCAAAAGTCCAAACGTCCAGGCGCTTCATCCAGCCGATCTTGGCTGGGTTAAGTGCTACCTCTTGGACGCTTTTCCACTCGACCAAGGTAACCCTGGAGAAAATGTTTAAGAATTCAAAACTTAATGCCAAACATCCAGGCGCTTCATCTAGCCAATCTTGGCCGTGAAAGGTGCTACTTCTTGGACTCTTTTCCATTCAACCCTTGCCACCCTGGAGGAAATTTTTAAATTTTGAAAGCAAAAGACCAAACGTCCAGGCGCTTCATCCAGCCGATCTTGGCGGGTTAAGTGCTACTTCTTGTATGCTTTTCCACTCGACCATGGTAACCCTGGAGAAAATTTTTAAGAATTCAAAACTTAATGCCAAACATCCAGGCTACATCTAGCCAATCTTTTCTGTGAAAGGTGCTACTTCTTGGAATCTTTTCCACTCAACCCCTGCCACCCTGGAGGAAATTTTTTAATTTTCAAAACCTGAGTCCAGATATCTAGGTGCTTCATCCAGCCTATCTTGGCTGGGTTAAGTGCTACTTCTTGGACGCTTTTCCACTCGACCATGGTAACCCTGGAGAAAATTTTTAAGAATTCAAAACTTAATGCCAAACATCCAGGCTTCATCTAGCCAATATTGGCTGTGAAAGGTGCTACTTCTCGGACTCTTTTCCATTCAACCCCTGCCACCCTGGAGGAAATTTTTAATTTTCAAAACCTGAGTCCAGATATCTAGGCGCTTCATCCAGTCGATCTTGGCTGGGTTAAGTGCTACTTCTTGGACGCTTTTCCACTCGATCATGGTAACCCTGGAGAAAATGTTTAAGAATTCAAAACTTAATGCCAAAATTCCAGGCACTTCATCTAGCCAATCTTGGCCGTGAAAGGTGCTACTTCTTGGACTCTTTTCCATTCAACCCCTGCCACCCTGGAGGAAATTTTTAAATTTTCAAAGGAAAAGTCCAAACATCCTGGCGCTTCATCCAGCCGATCTTGGCTGGGTTAAGTGCTACTTCTTGGACGCTTTACCACTCAACCATGGTAACCCTGGAGAAAATTTTTAAGAATTCAAAACTTAATGCCAAACATCCAGGCTTCATCTAATCAATCTTGGCACGTGAAAAGTGCTACTTCTTGGACTCTTTTCCATTCAACCCCTGCCACCCTGGAGAAATTTTTAATTTTCAAAGGAAAAGTCCAAACATCCAGGCGCTTCATGCAGCCGATCTTGGCTGGGTTAAGTGCTACTTCTTGGACGCTTTACCACTCAACCATGGTAACCCTAGAGAAAATTTTTAAGAATTCAAAACTTAATGCCAAACATTCAGGCACTTCTTCTAGCCAATTTTGGCCGTGAAAGGTGCTACTTCTTGGACTCTTTTCCATTCAACCGCTGCCACCCTGGAGAAATTTTTAAGTTTTCAAAGCAAAAGTCCAAACATCCAGGCGCTTTATCCAGCCGATCTTGGCTGGGTTAAGTGCTACTTCTTGGACGCTTTTCCACTCGACCATGGTAACCCTGGAGAAAATTTTTAAGAATTCAAAACTTAATGCCAAACATCCAGGCTTCATCTAGCCAATATTGGCTGTGAAAGGTGCTACTTCTTGGACTCTTTTCCATTCAACCCCTGCCACCCTGGAGGAATTTTTAATTTTCAAAACCTGAGTCCAGATATCTAGGCGATTCATCCAGTCGATCTTGGCTGGGTTAAGTGCTACCTCTTGACGCTTTTCCACTCGACCATGGTAACCCTGGAGAAAATGTTTAAGAATTCAAAACTAAATTCCAAACATCCAGGAGCTTCATCTAGCCAATCTTGGCCGTGAAAGGTGCTACTTCTTGGACTCTTTTCCATTCAACCCCTGCCACCCTGGAGGAAATTTTTAAATTTTGAAAGCAAAAGACCAAACGTCCACGCGCTTCATCCAGCCGATCTTGGCGGGGTTAAGTGCTACTTCTTGTATGCTTTTCCACTCGACCATGGTAACCCTGGAGAAAATTTTTAAGAATTCAAAACTTAATGCCAAACATCCAGGCTTCATCTAGCCAATATTGGCTGTGAAAGGTGCTACTTTTTGGACTCTTTTCCATTCAACCCCTGCCACCCTGGAGGAAATTTTTAAATTTTGAAAGCAAAAGTCCAAACGTCCAGGCGCTTCATCCAGCCGATCTTGGCTGGGTTAAGTGCTACCTCTTGGACGCTTTTCCACTCGACCAAGGTAACCCTGGAGAAAATGTTTAAGAATTCAAAACTTAATGCCAAACATCCAGGCGCTTCATCTAGCCAATCTTGGCCGTGAAAGGTGCTACTTCTTGGACTCTTTTCCATTCAACCCTTGCCACCCTGGAGGAAATTTTTAAATTTTGAAAGCAAAAGACCAAACGTCCAGGCGCTTCATCCAGCCGATCTTGGCGGGGTTAAGTGCTACTTCTTGTATGCTTTTTCCACTCGACCATGGTAACCCTGGAGAAAATTTTTAAGAATTCAAAACTTAATGCCAAACATCCAGGCTACATCTAGCCAATCTTTTTCTGTGAAAGGTGCTACTTCTTGGAATCTTTTCCACTCAACCCCTGCCACCCTGGAGGAAATTTTTTAATTTTCAAAACCTGAGTCCAGATATCTAGGTGCTTCATCCAGCCTATCTTGGCTGGGTTAAGTGCTACTTCTTGGACGCTTTTCCACTCGACCATGGTAACCCTGGAGAAAATTTTTAAGAATTCAAAACTTAATGCCAAACATCCAGGCTTCATCTAGCCAATATTGGCTGTGAAAGGTGCTACTTCTCGGACTCTTTTCCATTCAACCCCTGCCACCCTGGAGGAAATTTTTTAATTTTCAAAACCTGAGTCCAGATATCTAGGCGCTTCATCCAGTCGATCTTGGCTGGGTTAAGTGCTACTTCTTGGACGCTTTTCCACTCGATCATGGTAACCCTGGAGAAAATGTTTAAGAATTCAAAACTTAATGCCAAAATTCCAGGCACTTCATCTAGCCAATCTTGGCCGTGAAAGGTGCTACTTCTTGGACTCTTTTCCATTCAACCCCTGCCACCCTGGAGGAAATTTTTAAATTTTCAAAGGAAAAGTCCAAACATCCTGGCGCTTCATCCAGCCGATCTTGGCTGGGTTAAGTGCTACTTCTTGGACGCTTTACCACTCAACCATGGTAACCCTGGAGAAAATTTTTAAGAATTCAAAACTTAATGCCAAACATCCAGGCTTCATCTAATCAATCTTGGCCGTGAAAAGTGCTACTTCTTGGACTCTTTTCCATTCAACCCCTGCCACCCTGGAGGAAATTTTTAAATTTTCAAAGGAAAAGTCCAAACATCCAGGCGCTTCATGCAGCCGATCTTGGCTGGGTTAAGTGCTACTTCTTGGACGCTTTACCACTCAACCATGGTAACCCTAGAGAAAATTTTTAAGAATTCAAAACTTAATGCCAAACATTCAGGCACTTCTTCTAGCCAATTTTGGCCGTGAAAGGTGCTACTTCTTGGACTCTTTTCCATTCAACCGCTGCCACCCTGGAGGAAATTTTTAAGTTTTCAAAGCAAAAGTCCAAACATCCAGGCGCTTTATCCAGCCGATCTTGGCTGGGTTAAGTGCTACTTCTTGGACGCTTTTCCACTCGACCATGGTAACCCTGGAGAAAATTTTTAAGAATTCAAAACTTAATGCCAAACATCCAGGCTTCATCTAGCCAATATTGGCTGTGAAAGGTGCTACTTCTTGGACTCTTTTCCATTCAACCCCTGCCACCCTGGAGGAATTTTTTTAATTTTCAAAACCTGAGTCCAGATATCTAGGCGATTCATCCAGTCGATCTTGGCTGGGTTAAGTGCTACCTCTTGGACGCTTTTCCACTCGACCATGGTAACCCTGGAGAAAATGTTTAAGAATTCAAAACTAAATTCCAAACATCCAGGAGCTTCATCTAGCCAATCTTGGCCGTGAAAGGTGCTACTTCTTGGACTCTTTTCCATTCAACCCCTGCCACCCTGGAGGAAATTTTTAAATTTTGAAAGCAAAAGACCAAACGTCCACGCGCTTCATCCAGCCGATCTTGGCGGGGTTAAGTGCTACTTCTTGTATGCTTTTCCACTCGACCATGGTAACCCTGGAGAAAATTTTTAAGAATTCAAAACTTAATGCCAAACATCCAGGCTACATCTAGCCAATCTTTTTCTGTGAAAGGTGCTACTTCTTGGAATCTTTTCCACTCAACCCCTGCCACCCTGGAGGAAATTTTTTAGTTTTCAAAACCTGAGTCCAGATATCTAGGCGCTTCATCCAGCCTATCTTGGCTGGGTTAAGTGGTAATTCTTGGACGCTTTTCCACTCGACCATGGTAACCCTGGAGAAAATTTTTAAGAATTCAAAACTTAATGCCAAACATCCAGAATTCATCTAGCCAATATTGGCCGTGAAAGGTGCTACTTCTCGGACTCTTTTCCATTCAACCCCTGCCACCTTGGAGGAAATTTTTAAATTTTCAAAGGAAAAGTCCAAACATCCTGGCGCTTCATCCAGCCGATCTTGGCTTGGTTAAGTGCTACTTCTTGGACGCTTTACCACTCAACCATGGTAACCCTGGAGAAAATTTTTAAGAATTCAAAACTTAATGCCAAACATCCAGGCTTCATCTAATCAATTTTGTCCGTGAAAGGTGCTACTTCTTGGACTCTTTTCCATTCAACCGCTGCCAGCCTGGAGGAAATTGTAAAATTTTCAAAGCAAAAGTCCAAACATCTAGGCGCTTCATCCAGCCGATCTTGGCTGGGTTAAGTGCTACTTCTTGCACGCTTTACCACTCGACCATGGTAACCCTGGAGAAAATTTTTAAGAATTCAAAACTTAATGCCAAACATCCAGGCTACATCTAGCCAATATTGGCTGTGAAAGGTGCTACTTCTTGGACTCTTTTCCATTCAACCCCTGCCACCCTGGAGGAAATTTTTTAATTTTCAAAACCTGAGTCCAGATATCCAGGCGCTTCATCCAGCCGATCTTGGCTGGGTTAAGTGCTACTTCTTGGACGCTTTTCCACTCGACCATGGTAACCCTGGAGAAAATTTTTAAGAATTCAAAACTTAATGCCAAACATCCAGGCGCTTCATCTAGCCAATCTTTTTCTGTTAAAGGTGCTACTTCTTGCAATCTTTTCCCCTCAACCCCTGCCACCCTGGAGGAAATTTTTTAATTTTCAAAACCTGAGTCCAGATATCTAGGTGCTTCATCCAGCCTATCTTGGCTGCGTTAAGTGTTACTTCTTGGACGCTTTACCACTCGACCATGGTAACCCTGGAGAAAATTTTTAAGAATTCAAAACTTAATGCCAAACATCCAAGCTTCATCTAGCCAATATTGGCTGTGAAAGGTGCTACTTCTTGGACTCTTTTCCATTCAACCCCTGCCACCCTGGAGGAATTTTTTTAATTTTCAAAACCTGAGTCCAGATATCTAGGCGCTTCATCCAGTCGATCTTGGCTGGGTTAAGTGCTACCTCTTGGACGCTTTTCCACTCGACCATGATAACCCTGGAGAAAATGTTTAAGAATTCAAAGCTTAATGCCAAACATCCAGGCGCTTCATCTAGCCAATCTTTTTCTGTGAAAGGTGCTACTTCTTGGAATCTTTTCCCCTCAACCCCTGCCACCCTGGAGGAAATTTTTTAATTTTCAAAACCTGAGTCCAGATATCTAGGTGCTTCATCCAGCCTATCTTGGCTGGGTTAAGTGCTACTTCTTGGACGCTTTTCCACTCGACCATGGTAAGCCTAGAGAAAATTTTTAAGAATTCAAAACTTAATGCCAAACATCCAGGCTTCATGTAACCAATCTTGGCCGTGAAAGGTGCTACTTCTTGGTTTCTTTTCCATTCAACCCCTGCAACCCTGGAGGATTTTTTTTAATTTTCAAAACCTGAGTCCAGATATTTAGGTGCTTCATCCAGCCGATCCTGGCTGGGTTAAGTGCTACTTCTTGGACGCTTTTCCACTCGACCATGGTAACCCTGGAAAAATTTTTAAGAATTCAAAACTTAAAGCCAAACATCCAGGCACTTCATCTAGCCAATTTTGGCCGTGAAAGGTGCTACTTCTCGGACTCTTTTCCATTCAACCCCTGCCACCCTGGAGGAAATTTTTAATTTTTCAAAACCTGAGTCCAGATATCTAGGCGCTTCTTCCAGCCAATCTTGGCTGGGTTAAGTGCTACTTCTTGACGCTTTTCCACTCGATCATGGTAACCCTAGAGAAAATTTTTAAGAATTCAAAACTTAAAGCCAAACATTCAGGCACTTCATCTAGCCAATTTTGGCCGTGAAAGGTGCTACTTCTTGGACTCTTTTCCATTCAACCGCTGCCACCCTGGAGGAAATTTTTTAATTTTCAAAGCAAAAGTCCAAACGTCCAGGCGCTTCATCCAGCCGATCTTGGCTGGGTTAAGTGCTGCTACTTCTTGACGCTTTACCACTCAACCATGGTAACCCTGGTGAAAAAACATCCAGGTTTCATCTAACCAATCTTGGCCGTGAAAGGTGCTACTTCTTGGACTCTTTTCCATTCAACCCCTGCCACCCTGGAGGAATTTTTTTAATTTTCAAAACCTGAGTCCAGATATTTAGGTGCTTCATCCAGCCGATCCTGGCTGGGTTAAGTGCTACTTCTTGACGCTTTTCCACTCGACCATGGTAACCCTGGAAAATTTTTAAGAATTCAAAACTTAAAGCCAAACATCCAGGCACTTCATCTAGCCAATTTTGGCCGTGAAAGGTGCTACTTCTCGGACTCTTTTCCATTCAACCCCTGCCACCCTGGAGGAAATTTTTTAATTTTCAAAACCTGAGTCCAGATATCTAGGCGCTTCTTCCAGCCAATCTTGGCTGGGTTAGGTGCTACTTCTTGGACGCTTTTCCACTCGATCATGGTAACCCTAGAGAAAATTTTTAAGAATTCAAAACTTAAAGCCAAACATTCAGGCACTTCATCTAGCCAATTTTGGCCGTGAAAGGTGCTACTTCTTGGACTCTTTTCCATTCAACCGCTGCCACCCTGGAGGAAATTTTTTAATTTTCAAAGCAAAAGTCCAAACGTCCAGGCGCTTCATCCAGCCGATCTTGGCTGGGTTAAGTGCTACTTCTTGGACGCTTTACCACTCAACCATGGTAACCTTGGTGAAAAAACATCCAGGCTTCATCTAACCAATCTTGGCCGTGAAAGGTGCTACTTCTTGGACTCTTTTCCATTCAACCCCTGCCACCCTGGAGGAATTTTTTTAATTTTCAAAACCTGAGTCCAGATATCTAGGCGCTTCATCCAGTCGATCTTGGCTGGGTTAAGTGCTACCTCTTGGACGCTTTTCCACTCGACCATGGTAACCAAGGAGAAAATGTTTAAGAATTCAAAGCTTAATGCCAAACATCCAGGCGCTTCATCTAGCCAATCTTTTTCTGTGAAAGGTGCTACTTCTTGGAATCTTTTCCCCTCAACCCCTGCCACCCTGGAGGAAATTTTTAAATTTTGAAAGCAAAAGTCCAAACGTCCAGGCGCTTCATCCAGCTGATCTTGGCTGGGTTAAGTGCTACCTCTTGGACGCTTTTCCACTCGACCATGGTAACCCTGGAGAAAATGTTTAAGAATTCAAAACTTAATGCCAAACATCCAGGCGCTTCATCTAGCCAATCTTGGCCGTGAAAGGTGCTGCTACTTGGACTCTTTTCCATTCAACCCTTGCCACCCTGGAGGAAATTTTTAAATTTTGAAAGCAAAAGACCAAACGTCCAGGCGCTTCATCCAGCCGATCTTGGCGGGGTTAAGTGCTACTTCTTGTATGCTTTTCCACTCGACCATGGTAACCCTGGAGAAAATTTTTAAGAATTCAAAACTTAATGCCAAACATCCAGGCTACATCTAGCCAATCTTTTTCTGTGAAAGGTGCTACTTCTTGGAATCTTTTCCACTCAACCCCTGCCACCCTGGAGGAAATTTTTTAATTTTCAAAACCTGAGTCCAGATATCTAGGTGCTTCATCCAGCCTATCTTGGCTGGGTTAAGTGCTACTTCTTGGACGCTTTTCCACTCGACCATGGTAACCCTGGAGAAAATTTTTAAGAATTCAAAACTTAATGCCAAACATCCAGGCTTCATCTAGCCAATATTGGCTGTGAAAAATGCTACTTCTCGGACTCTTTTCCATTCAACCCCTGCCACCCTGGAGGAAATTTTTTAATTTTCAAAACCTTAGTCCAGATATCTAGGCGCTTCATCCAGTCGATCTTGGCTGGGTTAAGTGCTACTTCTTGGACGCTTTTCCACTCGATCATGGTAACCCTGGAGAAAATGTTTAAGAATTCAAAACTTAATGCCAAAATTCCAGCCACTTCATCTAGCCAATCTTGGCCGTGAAAGGTGCTACTTCTTGGACTCTTTTCCATTCAACCCCTGCCACCCTGGAGGAAATTTTTAAATTTTCAAAGAAAAAAAGTCCAAACATCCTGGCGCTTCATCCAGCCGATCTTGGCTGGGTTAAGTGCTACTTCTTGGACGCTTTACCACTCAACCATGGTAACCCTGGAGAAAATTTTTAAGAATTCAAAACTTAATGCCAAACATCCAGGCTTCATCTAATCAATCTTGGCCGTGAAAAGTGCTACTTCTTGGACTCTTTTCCATTCAACCCCTGCCACCCTGGAGGAAATTTTTAAATTTTCAAAGGAAAAGTCCAAACATCCAGGCGCTTCATGCAGCCGATCTTGGCTGGGTTAAGTGCTACTTCTTGGACGCTTTACCACTCAACCATGGTAACCCTAGAGAAAATTTTTAAGAATTCAAAACTTAATGCCAAACATTCAGGCACTTCTTCTAGCCAATTTTGGCCGTGAAAGGTGCTACTTCTTGGACTCTTTTCCATTCAACCGCTGCCACGCTGGAGGAAATTTTTAAATTTTCAACGCAAAAGTCCAAACATCCAGGCGCTTTATCCAGCCGATCTTGGCTGGGTTAAGTGCTACTTCTTGGACGCTTTTCCACTCGACCATGGTAACCCTGGAGAAAATTTTTAAGAATTCAAAACTTAATGCCAAACATCCAGGCTTCATCTAGCCAATATTGGCTGTGAAAGGTGCTACTTCTTGGACTCTTTTCCATTCAACCCCTGCCACCCTGGAGAAATTTTTTAATTTTCAAAACCTGAGTCCAGATATCTAGGCGATTCATCCAGTCGATCTTGGCTGGGTTAAGTGCTACCTCTTGGACGCTTTTCCACTCGACCATGGTAACCCTGGAGAAAATGTTTAAGAATTCAAAACTAAATGCCAAACATCCAGGCGCTTCATCTAGCCAATCTTGGCCGTGAAAGGTGCTACTTCTTGGACTCTTTTCCATTCAACCCCTGCCACCCTGGAGGAAATTTTTAAATTTTGAAAGCAAAAGACCAAACGTCCACGCGCTTCATCCAGCCGATCTTGGCGGGGTTAAGTGCTACTTCTTGTATGCTTTTCCACTCGACCATGGTAACCCTGGAGAAAATTTTTAGGAATTCAAAACTTAATGCCAAACATCCAGGCTACATCTAGCCAATCTTTTTCTGTGAAAGGTGCTACTTCTTGGAATCTTTTCCACTCAACCCCTGCCACCCTGGAGGAAATTTTTTAATTTTCAAAACCTGAGTCCAGATATCTAGGCGCTTCATCCAGCCTATCTTGGCTGGGTTAAGTGGTACTTCTTGGACGCTTTTCCACTCGACCATGGTAACCCTGGAGAAAATTTTTAAGAATTCAAAACTTAATGCCAAACATCCAGGCTTCATCTAGCCAATATTGGCCGTGAAAGGTGCTACTTCTCGGACTCTTTTCCATTCAACCCCTGCCACCTTGGAGGAAATTTTTAAATTTTCAAAGGAAAAGTCCAAACATCCTGGCGCTTCATCCAGCCGATCTTGGCTGGGTTAAGTGCTACTTCTTGGACGCTTTACCACTCAACCATGGTAACCCTGGAGAAAATTTTTAAGAATTCAAAACTTAATGCCAAACATCCAGGCTTCATCTAATCAATTTTGTCCGTGAAAGGTGCTACTTCTTGGACTCTTTTCCATTCAACCGCTGCCAGCCTGGAGGAAATTTTAAAATTTTCAAAGCAAAAGTCCAAACATCTAGGCGCTTCATCCAGCCGATCTTGGCTGGGTTAAGTGCTACTTCTTGCACGCTTTACCACTCGACCATGGTAAGCCTGGAGAAAATTTTTAAGAATTCAAAACTTAATGCCAAACATCCAGGCTACATCTAGCCAATATTGGCTGTGAAAGGTGCTACTTCTTGGACTCTTTTCCATTCAACCCCTGCCACCCTGGAGGAAATTTTTTAATTTTCAAAACCTGAGTCCAGATATCTAGGCGCTTCATCCAGTCGATCTTGGCTGGGTTAAGTGCTACTTCTTGGACGCTTTTCCACTCGACCATGGTAACCCTGGAGAAAATTTTTAAGAATTCAAAACTTAATGCCAAACATCCAGGCGCTTCATCTAGCCAATCTTTTTCTGTGAAAGGTGCTACTTCTTGGAATCTTTTCCCCTCAACCCCTGCCACCCTGGAGGAAATTTTTTAATTTTCAAAACCTGAGTGCAGATATCTAGGTGCTTCATCCAGCCTATCTTGGCTGGGTTAAGTGCTACTTCTTGGACGCTTTTCCACTCGACCATGGTAACCCTGGAGAAAATTTTTAAGAATTCAAAACTTAAAGCCAAACATCCAGGCACTTCATCTAGCCAATTTTGGCCGTGAAAGGTGCTACTTCTCGGACTCTTTTCCATTCAACCCCTGCCACCCTGGAGGAAATTTTTTAATTTTCAAAACCTGAGTCCAGATATCTAGGCGCTTCTTCCAGCCAATCTTGGTTGGGTTAAGTGCTACTTCTTGGACGCTTTTCCACTCGATCATGGTAACCCTAGAGAAAATTTTTAAGAATTCAAAACTTAAAGCCAAACATTCAGGCACTTCATCTAGCCAATTTTGGCCGTGAAAGGTGCTACTTCTTGGACTCTTTTCCATTCAACCGCTGCCACCCTGGAGGAAATTTTTTAATTTTCAAAGCAAAAGTCCAAACGTCCAGGCGCTTCATCCAGCCGATCTTGGCTGGGTTAAGTGCTACTTCTTGGACGCTTTACCACTCAACCATGGTAACCCTGGTGAAAAAACATCCAGGCTTCATCTAACCAATCTTGGCCGTGAAAGGTGCTACTTCTTGGACTCTTTTCCATTCAACCCCTGCCACCCTGGAGGAGTTTTTTAATTTTCAAAACCTGAGTCCAGATATCTAGGCGCTTCATCCAGTCGATCTTGGCTGGGTTAAGTGCTACCTCTTGACGCTTTTCCACTCGACCATGGTAACCCTGGAGAAAATGTTTAAGAATTCAAAGCTTAATGCCAAACATCCAGGCGCTTCATCTAGCCAATCTTTTTCTGTGAAAGGTGCTACTTCTTGGAATCTTTTCCCCTCAACCCCTGCCACCCTGGAGGAAATTTTTTAATTTTCAAAACCTGAGTCCAGATATCTAGGTGCTTCATCCAGCCTATCTTGGCTGGGTTAAGTGCTACTTCTTGACGCTTTTCCACTCGACCATGGTAAGCCTAGAGAAAATTTTTAAGAATTCAAAACTTAATGCCAAACATCCAGGCTTCATGTAACCAATCTTGGCCGTGAAAGGTGCTACTTCTTGGTTTCTTTTCCATTCAACCCCTGCAACCCTGGAGGATTTTTTTTAATTTTCAAAACCTGAGTCCAGATATTTAGGTGCTTCATCCAGCCGATCCTGGCTGGGTTAAGTGCTACTTCTTGGACGCTTTTCCACTCGACCATGTTAACCCTGGAGAAAATTTTTAAGAATTCAAAACTTAAAGCCAAACATCCAGGCACTTCATCTAGCCAATTTTGGCCGTGAAAGGTGCTACTTCTCGGACTCTTTTCCATTCAACCCCTGCTACCCTGTAGGAAATTTTTAATTTTCAAAACCTGAGTCCAGATATCTAGGCGCTTCTTCCAGCCAATCTTGGCTGGGTTAAGTGCTACTTCTTGACGCTTTTTCCACTCGATCATGGTAACCCTAGAGAAAATTTTTAAGAATTCAAAACTTAAAGCCAAACATTCAGGCACTTCATCTAGCCAATTTTGGCCGTGAAAGGTGCTACTTCTTGGACTCTTTTCCATTCAACCGCTGCCACCCTGGAGGAAATTTTTTAATTTTCAAAGCAAAAGTCCAAACGTCCAGGCGCTTCATCCAGCCGATCTTGGCTGGGTTAAGTGCTACTTCTTGGACGCTTTACCACTCAACCATGGTAACCCTGGTGAAAAAACATCCAGGCTTCATCTAACCAATCTTGGCCGTGAAAGGTGCTACTTCTTGGTTTCTTTTCCATTCAACCCCTGCAACCCTGGAGGAATTTTTTTAATTTTCAAAACCTGAGTCCAGATATCTAGGCGCTTCATCCAGTCAATCTTGGCTGGGTTAAGTGCTACCTCTTGGACGCTTTTCCACTCGACCATGGTAACCCTGGAGAAAATGTTTAAGAATTCAAAGCTTAATGCCAAACATCCAGGCGCTTCATCTAGCCAATCTTTTTCTGTGAAAGGTGCTACTTCTTGGAATCTTTTCCCCTCAACCCCTGCCACCCTGGAGGAAATTTTTTAATTTTCAGAACCTGAGTCCAGATATCTAGGTGCTTCATCCAGCCTATCTTGGCTGGGTTAAGTGCTACTTCTTGGACGCTTTTCCACTCGACCATGGTAAGCCTAGAGAAAATTTTTAAGAATTCAAAACTTAATGCCAAACATCCAGGCTTCATGTAACCAATCTTGGCCGTGAAAGGTGCTACTTCTTGGTTTCTTTTCCATTCAACCCCTGCAACCCTGGAGGATTTTTTTTAATTTTCAAAACCTGAGTCCAGATATTTAGGTGCTTCATCCAGCCGATCCTGGCTGGGTTAAGTGCTACTTCTTGGACGCTTTTCCACTCGACCATGGTAACCCTGGAGAAAAATTTTAAGAATTCAAAACTTAAAGCCAAACATCCAGGCACTTCATCTAGCCAATTTTGGCCGTGAAAGGTGCTACTTCTCGGACTCTTTTCCATTCAACCCCTGCCACCCTGGAGAAATTTTTAATTTTCAAAACCTGAGTCCAGATATCTAGGCGCTTCATCCAGCCGATCCTGGCTGGGTTAAGTGCTACTTCTTGGACGCTTTTCCACTCGACCATGGTAACCCTGGAGAAAATTTTTAAGAATTCAAAACTTAAAGCCAAACATCCAGGCACTTCATCTAGCCAATTTTGGCCGTGAAAGGTGCTACTTCTCGGACTCTTTTCCATTCAACCCCTGCCACCCTGGAGGAAATTTTTTAATTTTCAAAGCAAAAGTCCAAACGTCCAGGCGCTTCATCCAGCCGATCTTGGCTGGGTTAAGTGCTACTTCTTGGACGCTTTACCACTCAACCATGGTAACCCTGGTGAAAAAACATCCAGGCTTCATCTAACCAATCTTGGCCGTGAAAGGTGCTACTTCTTGGACTCTTTTCCATTCAACCCCTGCCACCCTGGAGGAATTTTTTTAATTTTCAAAACCTGAGTCCAGATATCTAGGCGCTTCATCCAGTCGATCTTGGCTGGGTTAAGTGCTACCTCTTGGATGCTTTTCCACTCGACCATGGTAACCCTGGAGAAAATGTTTAAGAATTCAAAGCTTAATGCCAAACATCCAGGCGCTTCATCTAGCCAATCTTTTCTCTGAAAAAGGTGCTACTTCTTGGAATCTTTTCCCCTCAACCCCTGCCACCCTGGAGGAAATTTTTTAATTTTCAAAACCTGAGTCCAGATATCTAGGTGCTTCATCCAGCCTATCTTGGCTGGGTTAAGTGCTACTTCTTGGACGCTTTTCCACTCGACCATGGTAAGCCTAGAGAAATTTTTTAAGAATTCAAAACTTAATGCCAAACATCCAGGCTTCATGTAACCAATCTTGGCCGTGAAAGGTGCTATTTCTTGGTTTCTTTTCCATTCAACCCCTGCAACCCTGGAGGATTTTTTTTAATTTTCAAAACCTGAGTCCAGATATTTAGGTGCTTCATCCAGCCGATCCTGGCTGGGTTAAGTGCTACTTCTTGACGCTTTTCCACTCGACCATGGTAACCCTGGAGAAAATTTTTAAGAATTCAAAACTTAAAGCCAAACATCCAGGCACTTCATCTAGCCAATTTTGGCCGTGAAAGGTGCTACTTCTCGGACTCTTTTCCATTCAACCCCTGCCACCCTGGAGGAAATTTTTTAATTTTCAAAACCTGAGTCCAGATATCTAGGCGCTTCTTCCAGCCAATCTTGGCTGGGTTAAGTGCTACTTCTTGGACGCTTTTCCACTCGATCATGGTAACCCTAGAGAAAATTTTTAAGAATTCAAAACTTAAAGCCAAACATTCAGGCACTTCATCTAGCCAATTTTGGCCGTGAAAGGTGCTACTTCTTGGACTCTTTTCCATTCAACCGCTGCCACCCTGGAGGAAATTTTTTAATTTTCAAAGCAAAAGTCCAAACGTCCAGGCGCTTCATCCAGCCGATCTTGGCTGGGTTAAGTGCTACTTCTTGGACGCTTTACCACTCAACCATGGTAACCCTGGTGAAAAAACATCCAGGCTTCATCTAACCAATCTTGGCCGTGAAAGGTGCTACTTCTTGGACTCTTTTCCATTCAACCCCTGCCACCCTGGAGGAGTTTTTTTAATTTTCAAAACCTGAGTCCAGATATCTAGGCGCTTCATCCAGTCGATCTTGGCTGGGTTAAGTGCTACCTCTTGGACGCTTTTCCACTCGACCATGGTAACCCTGGAGAAAATGTTTAAGAATTCAAAGCTTAATGCCAAACATCCAGGCGCTTCATCTAGCCAATCTTTTTCTGTGAAAGGTGCTACTTCTTGGAATCTTTTCCCCTCAACCCCTGCCACCCTGGAGGAAATTTTTTAATTTTCAAAACCTGAGTCCAGATATCTAGGTGCTTCATCCAGCCGATCTTGGCTGGGTTAAGTGCTACTTCTTGGACGCTTTACCACTCAACCATGGTAACCCTGGTGAAAAAACATCCAGGCTTCATCTAACCAATCTTGGCCGTGAAAGGTGCTACTTCTTGGTTTCTTTTCCATTCAACCCCTGCCACCCTGGAGGAAATTTTTTAATTTTCAAAACCTGAGTCCAGATATCTAGGCGCTTCATCCAGCCGATCCTGGCTGGGTTAAGTGCTACTTCTTGACGCTTTTTCCACTCGACCATGGTAACCCTGGAGAAAATTTTTAAGAATTCAAAACTTAAAGCCAAACATCCAGGCACTTCATCTAGCCAATTTTGGCCGTGAAAGGTGCTACTTCTTGGACTCTTTTCCATTCAACCCCTGCCACCCTGGAGGAAATTTTTTAATTTTCAAAGCAAAAGTCCAAACGTCCAGGCGCTTCATCCAGCCGATCTTGGCTGGGTTAAGTGCTACTTCTTGGACGCTTTACCACTCAACCATGGTAACCCTGGTGAAAAAACATCCAGGCTTCATCTAACCAATCTTGGCCGTGAAAGGTGCTACTTCTTGGACTCTTTTCCATTCAACCCCTGCCACCCTGGAGGAATTTTTTTAATTTTCAAAACCTGAGTCCAGATATCTAGGCGCTTCATCCAGTCGATCTTGGCTGGGTTAAGTGCTACCTCTTGGATGCTTTTCCACTCGACCATGGTAACCCTGGAGAAAATGTTTAAGAATTCAAAGCTTAATGCCAAACATCCAGGCGCTTCATCTAGCCAATCTTTTTCTGCGAAAGGTGCTACTTCTTGGACGCTTTTCCACTCGACCATGGTAAGCCTAGAGAAATTTTTTAAGAATTCAAAACTTAATGCCAAACATCCAGGCTTCATGTAACCAATCTTGGCCGTGAAAGGTGCTACTTCTTGGTTTCTTTTCCATTCAACCCCTGCAACCCTGGAGGATTTTTTTTAATTTTCAAAACCTGAGTCCAGATATTTAGGTGCTTCATCCAGCCGATCCTGGCTGGGTTAAGTGCTACTTCTTGGACGCTTTTCCACTCGACCATGGTAACCCTGGAGAAAATTTTTAAGAATTCAAAACTTAAAGCCAAACATCCAGGCACTTCATCTAGCCAATTTTGGCCGTGAAAGGTGCTACTTCTCGGACTCTTTTCCATTCAACCCCTGCCACCCTGGAGAAATTTTTAATTTTCAAAACCTGAGTCCAGATATCTAGGCGCTTCTTCCAGCCAATCTTGGCTGGGTTAAGTGCTACTTCTTGGACGCTTTTCCACTCGATCATGGTAACCCTAGAGAAAATTTTTAAGAATTCAAAACTTAAAGCCAAACATTCAGGCACTTCATCTAGCCAATTTTGGCCGTGAAAGGTGCTACTTCTTGGACTCTTTTCCATTCAACCGCTGCCACCCTGGAGGAAATTTTTTAATTTTCAAAGCAAAAGTCCAAACGTCCAGGCGCTTCATCCAGCCGATCTTGGCTGGGTTAAGTGCTACTTCTTGACGCTTTACCACTCAACCATGGTAACCCTGGTGAAAAAACATCCAGGCTTCATCTAACCAATCTTGGCCGTGAAAGGTGCTACTTCTTGGACTCTTTTCCATTCAACCCCTGCCACCCTGGAGGAGTTTTTTTAATTTTCAAAACCTGAGTCCAGATATCTAGGCGCTTCATCCAGTCGATCTTGGCTGGGTTAAGTGCTACCTCTTGGACGCTTTTCCACTCGACCATGGTAACCCTGGAGAAAATGTTTAAGAATTCAAAGCTTAATGCCAAACATCCAGGCGCTTCATCTAGCCAATCTTTTTCTGTGAAAGGTGCTACTTCTTGGAATCTTTTCCCTCAACCCCTGCCACCCTGGAGGAAATTTTTTAATTTTCAAAACCTGAGTCCAGATATCTAGGTGCTTCATCCAGCCTATCTTGGCTGGGTTAAGTGCTACTTCTTGGACGCTTTTCCACTCGACCATGGTAAGCCTAGAGAAAATTTTTAAGAATTCAAAACTTAATGCCAAACATCCAGGCTTCATGTAACCAATCTTGGCCGTGAAAGGTGCTACTTCTTGGTTTCTTTTCCATTCAACCCCTGCAACCCTGGAGGATTTTTTTTAATTTTCAAAACCTGAGTCCAGATATTTAGGTGCTTCATCCAGCCGATCCTGGCTGGGTTAAGTGCTACTTCTTGGACGCTTTTCCACTCGACCATGTTAACCCTGGAGAAAATTTTTAAGAATTCAAAACTTAAAGCCAAACATCCAGGCACTTCATCTAGCCAATTTTGGCCGTGAAAGGTGCTACTTCTCGGACTCTTTTCCATTCAACCCCTGCTACCCTGTAGGAAATTTTTTAATTTTCAAAACCTGAGTCCAGATATCTAGGCGCTTCTTCCAGCCAATCTTGGCTGGGTTAAGTGCTACTTCTTGGACGCTTTTCCACTCGATCATGGTAACCCTAGAGAAAATTTTTAAGAATTCAAAACTTAAAGCCAAACATTCAGGCACTTCATCTAGCCAATTTTGGCCGTGAAAGGTGCTACTTCTTGGACTCTTTTCCATTCAACCGCTGCCACCCTGGAGAAAATTTTTAATTTTCAAAGCAAAAGTCCAAACGTCCAGGCGCTTCATCCAGCCGATCTTGGCTGGGTTAAGTGCTACTTCTTGGACGCTTTACCACTCAACCATGGTAACCCTGGTGAAAAAACATCCAGGCTTCATCTAACCAATCTTGGCCGTGAAAGGTGCTACTTCTTGGTTTCTTTTCCATTCAACCCCTGCAACCCTGGAGGAATTTTTTTTAATTTTCAAAACCTGAGTCCAGATATCTAGGCGCTTCATCCAGTCAATCTTGGCTGGGTTAAGTGCTACCTCTTGGACGCTTTTCCACTCGACCATGGTAACCCTGGAGAAAATGTTTAAGAATTCAAAGCTTAATGCCAAACATCCAGGCGCTTCATCTAGCCAATCTTTTTCTGTGAAAGGTGCTACTTCTTGGAATCTTTTCCCCTCAACCCCTGCCACCCTGGAGGAAATTTTTTAATTTTCAGAACCTGAGTCCAGATATCTAGGTGCTTCATCCAGCCTATCTTGGCTGGGTTAAGTGCTACTTCTTGGACGCTTTTCCACTCGACCATGGTAAGCCTAGAGAAAATTTTTAAGAATTCAAAACTTAATGCCAAACATCCAGGCTTCATGTAACCAATCTTGGCCGTGAAAGGTGCTACTTCTTGGTTTCTTTTCCATTCAACCCCTGCAACCCTGGAGGATTTTTTTTAATTTTCAAAACCTGAGTCCAGATATTTAGGTGCTTCATCCAGCCGATCCTGGCTGGGTTAAGTGCTACTTCTTGACGCTTTTCCACTCGACCATGGTAACCCTGGAGAAAAATTTTAGAATTCAAAACTTAAAGCCAAACATCCAGGCACTTCATCTAGCCAATTTTGGCCGTGAAAGGTGCTACTTCTCGGACTCTTTTCCATTCAACCCCTGCCACCCTGGAGGAAATTTTTTAATTTTCAAAACCTGAGTCCAGATATCTAGGCGCTTCATCCAGCCGATCCTGGCTGGGTTAAGTGCTACTTCTTGGACGCTTTTCCACTCGACCATGGTAACCCTGGAGAAAATTTTTAAGAATTCAAAACTTAAAGCCAAACATCCAGGCACTTCATCTAGCCAATTTTGGCCGTGAAAGGTGCTACTTCTCGGACTCTTTTCCATTCAACCCCTGCCACCCTGGAGGAAATTTTTTAATTTTCAAAGCAAAAGTCCAAACGTCCAGGCGCTTCATCCAGCCGATCTTGGCTGGGTTAAGTGCTACTTCTTGGACGCTTTACCACTCAACCATGGTAACCCTGGTGAAAAAACATCCAGGCTTCATCTAACCAATCTTGGCCGTGAAACGTGCTACTTCTTGGACTCTTTTCCATTCAACCCCTGCCACCCTGGAGGAATTTTTTTAATTTTCAAAACCTGAGTCCAGATATCTAGGCGCTTCATCCAGTCGATCTTGGCTGGGTTAAGTGCTACCTCTTGGATGCTTTTCCACTCGACCATGGTAACCCTGGAGAAAATGTTTAAGAATTCAAAGCTTAATGCCAAACATCCAGGCGCTTCATCTAGCCAATCTTTTTCTGCGAAAGGTGCTACTTCTTGGAATCTTTTCCCCTCAACCCCTGCCACCCTGGAGGAAATTTTTTAATTTTCAAAACCTGAGTCCAGATATCTAGGTGCTTCATCCAGCCTATCTTGGCTGGGTTAAGTGCTACTTCTTGGACGCTTTTCCACTCGACCATGGTAAGCCTAGAGAAATTTTTTAAGAATTCAAAACTTAATGCCAAACATCCAGGCTTCATGTAACCAATCTTGGCCGTGAAAGGTGCTATTTCTTGGTTTCTTTTCCATTCAACCCCTGCAACCCTGGAGGATTTTTTTTAATTTTCAAAACCTGAGTCCAGATATTTAGGTGCTTCATCCAGCCGATCCTGGCTGGGTTAAGTGCTACTTCTTGGGCGCTTTTCCACTCTCGACCATGGTAACCCTGGAGAAAATTTTTAAGAATTCAAAACTTAAAGCCAAACATCCAGGCACTTCATCTAGCCAATTTTGGCCGTGAAAGGTGCTACTTCTCGGACTCTTTTCCATTCAACCCCTGCCACCCTGGAGGAAATTTTTTAATTTTCAAAACCTGAGTCCAGATATCTAGGCGCTTCTTCCAGCCAATCTTGGCTGGGTTAAGTGCTACTTCTTGGACGCTTTTCCACTCGATCATGGTAACCCTAGAGAAAATTTTTAAGAATTCAAAACTTAAAGCCAAACATTCAGGCACTTCATCTAGCCAAATTTGGCCGTGAAAGGTGCTACTTCTTGGACTCTTTTCCATTCAACCGCTGCCACCCTGGAGGAAATTTTTAATTTTCAAAGCAAAGTCCAAACGTCCAGGCGCTTCATCCAGCCGATCTTGGCTGGGTTAAGTGCTACTTCTTGGACGCTTTACCACTCAACCATGGTAACCCTGGTGAAAAAAAAACATCCAGGCTTCATCTAACCAATCTTGGCCGTGAAAGGTGCTACTTCTTGGTTTCTTTTCCATTCAACCCCTGCAACCCTGGAGGAATTTTTTTTAATTTTCAAAACCTGAGTCCAGATATCTAGGCGCTTCATCCAGCCGATCTTGGCTGGGTTAAGTGCTACTTCTTCTGGACGCTTTTCCACTCGACCATGGTAACCCTGGAAAATGTTTAAGAATTCAAAACTTAATGCCAAACATCCAGGCGCTTCATCTAGCTAATCTTGGCCGTGAAAGGTGCTACTTCTTGGACTCTTTTCCATTCAACCCCTGCCACCCTGCAGAAATTTTTTTAATTTTCAAAACCTGAGTCCAGATATCTAGGCGCTTTTTCCAGCCGATCTTGGCTGGGTTAAGTGCTACTTCTTGGACGCTTTTCCACTCGATCATGGTAACCCTAGAGAAAATTTTTAAGAATTCAAAACTTAATGCCAAACATCCAGGCTTCATCTTACCAATCTTGGCCGTGAAAGGTACTACTTCTTGGACTCTTTTCCTTTCAACCCCTGCCACCCTGGAGGAAATTTTTTAATTTTCAAAACCTGAGTCCAGATATCTAGGCGCTTCATCCAGCCGATCTTGGCTGGGTTAAGTGCTACTTCTTGGACACTTTTCCACTCGACCATGCTAACCCTGGAGAAACTTTTTAAGAATTCAAAACTTAATGCCAAACATCCAGGCTACATCTAGCCAATATTGGCTGTGAAAGGTGCTACTTCTTGGACTGTTTTCCATTCAACCCCTGCCACCCTGGAGGAATTTTTTTTAATTTTCAAAACCTGAGTCCAGATAACTAGGCGCTTCATCCAATCGATCTTGGCTGGGTTAAGTGCTACTTCTTGGACGCTTTTCCACTCGACCATGGTAACCCTGGAGAAAATGTTTAAAAATTCAAAACTTAATGCCAAAATTCCAGCCACTTAATCTAGCCAATCTTGGCCGTGAAAGGTGCTACTTCTTGGACTCTTTTCCATTCAACCCCTGCCACCCTGGAGGAAATTTTTAAATTTTCAAAGGAAAAGTCCAAACATCCAGGCGCTTCATCCAGCCAATCTTGGCTGGGTTAAGTGCTACTTCTTGGACGCTTTACCACTCGACCATGGTAACCCTGGAGAAAATTTTTAAGACTTCAAAACTTAATGCCAAACATCCAAGCTTCATCTAGCCAATATTGGCTGTGAAAGGTACTACTTCTTGGACTCTTTTCCATTCAACCCCTGCCACCCTGGAGGATTTTTTTTAATTTTCAAAACCTGAATCCAGATATCTAGGCGCTTCATCCAGTCGATCTTGGCTGGGTTAAGTGCTACCTCTTGGATGCTTTTCCACTCGACCATGGTAACCCTGGAGAAAATGTTTAAGAATTCAAAGCTTAATGCCAAACATCCAGGCTTCATATAGCCAATCTTTTTCTGTTAAAGGTGCTACTTCTTGGAATCTTTTCCATTCAACCCCTGCCACCCTGGAGGAATTTTTTTAATTTTCAAAACCTGAGTCCAGATATCTAGGCGCTTCATCCAGTCGATCTTGGCTGGGTTAAGTGCTACCTCTTGGACGCTTTTCCACTCGACCATGGTAACCCTGGAGAAAATGTTTAAGAATTCAAAGCTTAATGCCAAACATCCAGGCGCTTCATCTAGCCAATCTTTTTCTGTTAAAGGTGCTACTTCTTGGAATCTTTTCCATTCAACCCCTGCCACCCTGGAGGAAATTTTTTAATTTTCAAAACCTGAGTCCAGATATCTAGGTGCTTCATCCAGCCTATCTTGGCTGGGTTAAGTGCTACTTCTTGGACGCTTTTCCACTCGACCATGGTAAGCCTAGAGAAAATTTTTAAGAATTCAAAACTTAATGCCAAACATCCAGGCTTCATGTAACCAATCTTGGCCGTGAAAGGTGCTACTTCTTGGTTTCTTTTCCATTCAACCCCTGCAACCCTGGAGGATTTTTTTTAATTTTCAAAACCTGAGTCCAGATATCTAGGTGCTTCATCCAGCCAATCCTGGCTGGGTTAAGTGCTACTTCTTGGACGCTTTTCCACTCGACCATGGTAACCCTGGAGAAAATTTTTAAGAATTCAAAACTTAAAGCCAAACATCCAGGCACTTCATCTAGCCAATTTTGGCCATGAAAGGTGCTACTTCTCGGACTCTTTTCCATTCAACCGCTGCCACCCTGGAGGAAATTTTTTAATTTTCAAAGCAAAAGTCCAAACGTCCAGGCGCTTCATCCAGCCGATCTTGGCTGGGTTAAGTGCTACTTCTTCTAGACGCTTTACCACTCAACCATGGTAACCCTGGTGAAAAAAATGCCAAACATCCAGGCTTCATCTAACCAATCTTGGCCGTGAAAGGTGCTACTTCTTGGTTTCTTTTCCATTCAACCCCTGCAACCCTGGAGGAATTTTTTTAATTTTCAAAACCTGAGTCCAGATATCTAGGCGCTTCATCCAGCCGATCTTGGCTGGGTTAAGTGCTACTTCTTGGACGCTTTTCCACTCGACCATGGTAACCCTGGAGAAAATGTTTAAGAATTCAAAACTTAATGCCAAACATCCAGGCGCTTCATCTAGCTAATCTTGGCCGTGAAAGGTGCTACTTCTTGGACTCTTTTCCATTCAACCCCTGCCACCCTGGAGAAATTTTTTTAATTTTCAAAACCTGAGTCCAGATATCTAGGCGCTTCTTCCAGCCGATCTTGGCTGGGTTAAGTGCTACTTCTTGGACGCTTTTCCACTCGATCATGGTAACCCTAGAGAAAATTTTTAAGAATTCAAAACTTAATGCCAAACATCCAGGCTTCATCTAACCAATCTTGGCCGTGAAAGGTACTACTTCTTGGACTCTTTTCCTTTCAACCCCTGCCACCCTGGAGGAAATTTTTAATTTTCAAAACCTGAGTCCAGATATCTAGGCGCTTCATCCAGCCGATCTTGGCTGGGTTAAGTGCTACTTCTTGGACACTTTTCCACTCGACCATGCTAACCCTGGAGAAAATTTTTAAGAATTCAAAACTTAATGCCAAACATCCAGGCTTCATCTAGCCAATCTTGGCCGTGAAAGGTGCTATTTCTTGGACTCTTTTCCATTCAACCCCTGCCACCCTGGAGGAAATTTTTTGATTTTTAAAGACTGAGTCCAGATATCTAGGCGCTTCATCCAGCCGATCTTGGCTGGGTTAAGTGCTACTTCTTGGATGCTTTTCTACTCGACCATGGTAACCCTGTAGAAAATTTTTAAGAATTCAAAACTTAATGCCGTCCAGGCGCTTCATCCAGCCGATCTTGGCTGGGTTAAGTGCTACTTCTTGGACGCTTTTTCACTCGACCATGGTAACCCTGGAGAAAATTTTTAAAAATTCAAAACTTAATGCCAAACATCCAGGCTTCATCTAACCAATCTTGGCCGTGAAAGGTGCTACTTCTTGAACTCTTTTCAATTCAAACCCTGCCAACCTGGAGGAAATTTTTAAATTTTCAAAGCAAAAGTCCAAACGTCCAGGCGCTTCATCCAGCCGATCTTGGCTGGGTTAAGTGCTACTTCTTGGACGCTTTACCACTCAACCATGGTAACCCTGGTGAAAAAACATCCAGGCTTCATCTAATCAATCTTGGCCGTGAAAGTTGCTACTTCTTGGACTCTTTTCCATTCAACCCTGCCACCCTGGAGAAATTTTTTAATTTTCAAATCCTGAGTCCAGATATCTAGGTGCTTCATCCAGCCGATCTTGGCTGGGTTAAGTGCTACTTCTTGACGCTTTTCCACTCGACCATGGTAAGCCTAGAGAAAATTTTTAAGAATTCAAAACTTATTGCCAAACATCCAGGCTTCATCTAACCAATCTTGGCCGTGAAAGGTGCTACTTCTTGGTTTCTTTTCCATTCAACCCCTGCAACCCCGGGAGGAATTTTTTTAATTTTTCAAAACCTGAGTCCAGATATCTAGGCGCTTCATCCAGCCGATCTTGGCTGGGTTAAGTGCTACTTCTTGGATGCTTTTCCACTCGAACATGGTAACCCTGGAGAAAATTTTTAAGAATTCAAAACTTAATGCCAAACATCCATGCGCTTCATCTAGCTAATCTTGGCCGTGAAAGGTGCTACTTCTTGGACTCTTTTCCATTCAACCCCTGCCACCCTGGAGAAATTTTTTTAATTTTCAAAGCAAAAGTCCAAACGTCCAGGCTCTTCATCCAGCCGATCTTGGCTGGGTTAAATGCTACTTCTTGGACGCTTTTCCACTCGACCATGGTAACCCTGGAGAAAATTTTTAAGAATTCAAAACTTAATGCCAAACATCCAGGCTTCATCTAACTAATCTTGGCCGTGAAAGGTGCTACTTCTTGAACTCTTTTCAATTCAAACCCTGCCAACCTGGAGGAAATTTTTAAATTTTCAAAGCAAAAGTCCAAACGTCCAGGCGCTTCCTCCAGCCGATCTTGGCTGGGTTAAGTGCTACTTCTTGGACGCTTTTCCACTCGATCATGGTAACCCTAGAGAAAATTTTTAAGAATTCAAAACTTAATACCAAACATCCAGGCTTCATCTAACCAATCTTGGCCGTGAAAGGTGCTACTTCTTGAACTCTTTTCAATTCAACCCCTGCCACCCTGGTGGAATTTTTTTTTAATTTTCAAAACCTGAGTCCAGATATCTAGGCGCTTCTTCCAGCCGATCTTGGCTGGGTTAAGTGCTACTTCTTGGACGCTTTTCCACTCGATCATGGTAACCCTAGAGAAAATTTTTAAGAATTCAAAACTTAAAGCCAAACATTCAGGCACTTCTTCTAGCCAATTTTGGCCGTGAAAGGTGCTACTTCTTGGACTCTTTTCCATTCAACCGCTGCCACCCTGGAGGAAATTTTTAAATTTTCAAAGCAAAAGTCCAAACATCCAGGCGCTTCATCCAGCTAAACTTGGCTTGGTTAAGTTCTATTTCTTGGACGCTTTTCCACTCGTCCATGGTAACCCTGGAGAAAATTTTTAAGAATTCAAAACTTAATGCCAAACATCCAGGCTTCATCTAGCCAATGTTGGCTGTGAAAGGTGCTACTTCTTGGACTCTTTTCCATTGAACCCCTGCCACCCTGGAGGAATTTTTTTTTAATTTTCAAAACCTGAGTCCAGATATCTAGGCGCGTCATCCAGTTGATCTTGGCTGGGTTAAGTGCTACTTCTTGGACGCTTTTCTACTCGACCATGGTAA